>NC_069780.1:64026969-64330000 GCF_027406575.1 Nycticebus coucang | reverse complement strand
AAATTTGTACTACATAAGTCATTGGTAGAAATTATTTGACATCCTAAAATAGGTAAGTTTGGATTCTGATAGTAAAGTTTACATACGTCTTTTCAATTAATATTACTTTTTAACCTCCTTTCCAAAGAAAATTGTATTTCATTATTGTGACCCAGCTGGAATCTGATTAATTTAGCATCTTAATTATTGTTTTGTAGCAATATGGAGGCTTTACTGGAGAAATATTTGAGCTCTAGATGGGGGGATCACTGGGCTTTATATTTGCTACTACTTAGATATGTGCTCTTGCATAAAGCTCTTACCATCTCCAGGCTTCATTTCCTTTATATGAAATTGAGGAGTTTGGCAGGTCGATTTTAACGTATTCTATCTTTTCTCTAAACTCTGCTAAAGAATCTAGGCAAACCTAAGTAGAAGTTTGGAGTAATTGTGCATATATTTCTCTATTGCCTTCCTTCTTCTTCTTCTTCTTTTTTTTTAACATGGAATATTATCCCTAGATTTTAGGTAATGGTTATTTAAAAGTGTATATATATATGTAAATGATCCCATCTAAGCTTAGGGATAACTATAAGAATAATGAAGGCTTATTCGTTGCTTACTGCCTTCCTCACTGTTCTTAGTGCTTTATATGTATCAGTTCAATTTAATCCTCATAACACCTTTACATAATATTGTTAATTGGCATTTTACAGGTGGAGAATCTAAGGCAAACATATTTAAGAACTCTGCCTAAGATCAGACAGCTAATGAGTGAGAGGATGCAAGATTTAATTCAGATTGTCTTTTCAGTGCCTCCTCTCTTAATGATTGTGATCATCTGCCTTTACAGTGACTGTCATTGCCTGTGTTTACACCAATGTCTGCGGATCAATCAATCCATCAATCCCTCACATTATACCAGCCAGTAAAATCTCAGGTTTTCATGAATAAGAAACATTTTTCATGATTGATAATCTTTAATTTTAAAATTTGTTTTTATTAAATTTTGAATAAATATAAAACATTTATAAAATATGTATATGACACCCACTAGAATGGCTAAAATGAAAAGACTGATTATACCAAGTATTAGCGAAGGTGTTAAGCAATTAGACTTCTTTTTTTTTTTTAGAGACAGAGTCTCACTTTGTCGCCTTCGGTAGAGTGCCATGGTGTCACAGCTCACAGCTATTTTTTTGTTGTAGTTTGGCTGGGGCCGGGTTTGAACCCACCACCTTCGGTATATGGGGCCAGCACCTTACTCACTGAGCCACAGGCACTGCCCCGCAATTAGAATTCTTATACACGGGCCATAGGAGCATAAATTGGCACAACTTCCTCAGAAAAGTATTTCCTAGTGTCTAATAAATGTGAACACATATTTACCCTATGCACCAGCAATTCCATGCTCAGGTTTATTCCTGTTAGAAATATGTACTTATGTGTGAACAAGAATATCTATAGCAGCACCATTTGTGAGAGCCAAATCCTAATAAGAATCCATATGTTTATAACAATAGAATGAACACATACCTTGTGGCATTCTTATAATTGATTATTCAGACATGAGAATCAAAAAACAACTCCAAGTAACAACATGATTGAATCTCACAGATACAATCCTTTGCAAGAGAAACCAGACACCAAAAGAGTACACAATGTATGATTCCATTCTCACGAAGTTCAACGAAAGACCAAACTAATCTATGTGTTAGTAGCCAGGATAGAGTTTACCTTTGGAGAATAATACTGGAGGGGATATACAGGAACTTTAAGCTCTCATAAATTTCATTTTCTTTTTCTTTAATTTTTTTTATTATTAAATCATAGCTGTGTACATTAATGCAATCATGGTGCACCATACACTAATTTTATATACCATTTGACATATTTTTATCATAACAGCCTTCCTGGCATTTTCTTAGTTATTATGTTAAGACATTTATATTCTACTTTTAGTAAGTTTCACATGTACCCTTGTAAGATGCACTGTAGGTGTGGTCCCACCAATTACCCTCCCTCTGCCCATTCTCCCCCCTCCCCTCACCTCCCTTTCCCCCTTTCCCATAGTCTTAGGTTATAATTGGGTTATAGCTTTCATATGAAAGCCATAAATTAGTTTCATAGTAGGGCTGAGTACATTGGATACTTTTTCTTCCATTCTTGAGATAGTTTACTAAGAATATGTTCCAGCTCCATCCACGTAAACATCAAAGAGGTAAGTCTCCATCTTTCTTTAAGGCTGCATAATATTCCACAGTGTACATATACTACAATTTATTAATCCATTCGTGGATCGATGGGCACTTGGGCTTTTTCCATGGCTTAGCAATTATGAATTGAGCTGCAATAAACATTCTGGTACAAATATCTTTGTTATAATGTGATTTTTGGTCTTCTGGGTATATACCTAGTAAAGTAATTAGGATTGAACGGCAGGTCCACACCTTTCACCATTAACTAAGATAGACTCTCACTAGATTAAAGATTTAAACTTAAGACATGAATGTATAAAAATACTAGAAGAAAGTGCAAGGAAAACTCTTGAAGAAATTGGCCTGGGCGAATACTTCATGAGGAGGACCCCATGGGCAATTGAAGCAGCATCAAAAATACACTACTGGGACCTGATCAAACTAAAAAGCTTCTGTACAGCCAACAACACAGTAAGTAAAGCAAGCAGACAGCTCTCAGAATGAGAGAAGATATTTTCAGGTTATGTCTCTGACAAAGGTTTAATAACCAGAATCCACAGAGAACTCAAATGTATTAGCAAGAAAAGAACAAATGATCCCATCTCAGGGTGGGCAAGGGACTTGAAGAGAAAGTTTTCTGAATACAGGTGGATGGCCTATAGACATATGAAAAAATGCTCATCATCCTTAATAATCAGAGAAATGCAAATCAAAACTACTTTGAGATATCATCTAATTCTAGTAAGATTAGCCCATATCACAAAATGCCACGACCAGAGATGTTGGTGTGGATATGGAGAAAAGGGAACACTTTTACAGTGCTGGTGGGAATGCAAACTAATACGTTCCTTTTGGAAAGATGTTTGGAGAACACTTAGAGATCTAAAAATAAATTTCTATTTCTTGTGGTGCTGGCTGAAGAGATGTGTTTGCTTGGTGATAATTCTTCAAGCTGTACACACTATTCTTGCATTTTTAAATATGAATGTTATACAAAAACATGGGGTGGGGGCTTAAAGAACACCAGTACGATACACTCCTACGGACCTGTCCCACCATTCTTATTAATGGTAATAAGAATACCATTGTCTGTGATGCCTTTTCTGTTCCTCGCCCCTATTTCCCCTGAGATAAGACTGTTTTCTTGAATTGGCATTTATAACTGACTTTTTGTCTTGATAGTGTCGTATTAAACATAGAGTATCTTAAAATGATATATTTAAATTCACCCGTTTTTCTCACATCCTTGACATTGCATCCCTCATTTATCAATTCAGATATTAAATAGGTATTTACTAATTTTGTGCATAGTACTCTGTGTTGAGCTGAGGAAGCTATGAGAAGAATGTAAAATTATTCTTTATCCTTCAGGTACCTTAGTTTATTGGAGGCTTCAGGTATACAGATCTCACATGGTTCAGAAACAGCCATTTTTACTTTCTTCTCTGAAAAAAGAAGGTATTAAACCACATGGTTTTCAAAAATTTTCTCAACACTACCCTGACATGGTGGGGAAAGGCGGACCAAATGAGACACATTTTCTGTGCTAAGTGTTTTGTCCCTGGGCTGCTATTGCTTCATGATTCCATTGTGGCAGGTTTGGAGAATCCTCAAAAAGAAAGCTTGCCTAAAATTACAATGCCCACTTAACTTTTTTACTTAGTATTTCTTACAGTTTGTCCTGGCTCTCAAATGATGTAAGGATTGATAAACATTATTCATAGAAAATGAGCACCTTCTCTCTCTCTTTCAGCATGTTGCTTTCGAAAGTTTCATGGGATAGTGGAAAGAGCACTATAGGAGTCAAGGCATTTGGTTCAAGTTCCACTCAGTCTCAGCAGAACTGATATATAAGCTTGGTCAAGGCATTTAGCCTCTCTGGATTTCTATTTATTGACCTGTAAATAGAGTTAAATATATATATATCTTGATTCTAAGATCCTAGAAAATAAATAAATAGATTCTATCATATAAAAATAAAAAAAGAATTTTTTTAACATTAAAATTTGATCTTTGAGTGTATAGGTAAGTATAAAAATTTTTTGATACAAAACTTCATTATGCACATCGGGAATATATATGATGAGCCCAGCAGAGCAGTTCTTACAGAAAAAATAATTCTTTAGTCTCCTTCTCACAGATGCTTAGTATTTTATAATAGGGACAGAAATTCTTCATTTAGGACCCCATACTTCACTCTGTATTTACATAGCAGGCTATATTGATCCAGATAAATGGAAGAATCAAACAGATTTATAGTAAAAAGAATAGTCTATTAGGTATCTCTGTCAGGGGAGAGGCAGACAAATTTGAAATATAGAGGCCTGGAGGCTTTTGTGAAGACTGATGGGCTGAATTTGGAAAATGTTTTGGGTTAAAGTTGAGAGTAAGGGAGAAAATGTCTTACGAAGAATGGTGAAAGTAGTGAAAGCAGAAAAGATTTTATGATGTTTTTCAGTACACTGAATATCTTGATCCTGCCTCTGCCATCGGGTCTCTTGGTGGGAGATGGTAAAAATTAGAGTCACTGTCATTGGTAATTTTTCTGTCACTTGAAAGTTAAGAACAGATTTGGCTGAGTGAAACTTCACTTTAGGTAGGCTGCAGTTTTTGCAGTCAAAACAAGATAAGGACATTCTAGGAGGTGAGAGCAATTTGAGAAAAGGAGAATGGATGAAGGTCATAAATTATTCTAATTAGAAAATAATTAGACTTTTCAGCAACATTTTGGTATTTTAATTGGAAACATTTGGGAATTAAAGTTATTTAGGTGCATTGGTTACAGACTTTGATGACTATGTTCAGAAGCTGACTTTTAATATACTCAAGAATTCTGATGGCCTCCATTATACTTATCACTATAATGAATATTTTATTTATTTCTTGAGATTTACATTAAATTTTGCAGCAGTATGTGATGTAAACAATGAGGGGGAGAGCCTCTCATTTAGAACAGAAATTATAAAAATTTACTTCTAAAAGCATCATGTTTGCCCTGACACAATAGTATGAGCATATGGTGGAGATGGAGAAAGACATTCTGAGTAAGAATGATGAGACTAGATGATGAAACAGATTATTAAGAAAAGGAGGAGCCAATGATGGCTTCCAGGTCTTGAGCATGAGGAGAGTAGGACAGTTGGGTGCTATTAATTTTCCTGAGGATGTCATATTGAACTGAGATTTGAACTATGAATAGGAAATAGTTGGATTAAGGGAAGGTCAGAGGAGAGGAGTTTGTTTTGTTTCATTGAAATCCAAGTATCATGTTATAAGTTTAGAGGGATGTGTAGGAGCAACGAAATCTACTAAGAAGCTCAGATGAGGCCATGGAGACTGCTCTGATTCTAGTATGACTCTTTCCCTCAAAAAGGTAGGGACCTGGGAGCTTTAGAGCAGAACTCCTTTTATCACTGAAAAACTCTTCCTAATCGACTCTTTCCTTTTCACCTCCTCCCTTTGGAAGCCCACATCTGACTCCAAGTCACTTTATCAGGATGTCCTGCAGTAAGGATCACCCCATTCCTTTTTCTCAAATCCTGTTGCCAGCTTTGTTCAGAGGGAGGTGCCAGCATCTGGGACCCAGAGCCACTGTCACCCTCTCTTTATCATGTGGCCACCTCCTCCCCTCCTCCTACCCTGCCACCTCCATGAACCTTGAGGCCGTGGACTACTTTTCTTTTTTTCATTTCTAATTTATTGCTTGGATAGAGTATTTTAAACTTACATGTGAACTTTGTTTGTCTTCAGAGGCCACAGATTATGAAACAATTTGCATTTTTAAGTGGTTCCTACCTTACAACTTGAGCATAATGACACTAAGGACACTTGAAAGAGAAACCCAAACAATAAGTAGATGAAAAAAAACTTTATTCAAAACAATTGATAATGCTCAAATACTCCATTCAAACTGCATTTTGGAAAATGTTATGTAATGATCCCATAAACCCTTCTTTTGTCATTTTAGATTTAAATCAGAGGAAGCTAAGAATATATTCAGATAAAAGTGGAATATTGAAAAAATTACAGTGTAATATTAAGAAGTCATCCCCAGATCAGTAATTGATGTAAGAGGAAGAGATATATTTGGGGAAGAGATCATAAATAGAATTTTAATTTTTGATAACCCAATTAATAAAGAGGGATGATACATATGAAGATATTGGGAAAAGATTTAACTTTCTAGGTATTTTGACATAAATATTGATACACATGAAGATAAAATGAAAGTTATGCATTGCTACAGTGAGGACATTGGCAACAAACTGGTTAAAGACGATTGGCCATTTAGAGTATTTAAGATGATTCATTAATTAATTTAGCAGTTTTCCCCCATTTGGTGACAGTTCTAAAAATGTACCTGAGTGATAATGAATTGTGAAGCTGAAATAAACTTTTCTAAATTATATTACTCATTTTTAAAAAAAAATTTAATTGTGATAAAAATACATCACATAAAATTTATCTTCTTAACCATTTTTAAGTGCATAATTCAGTAGTGTGAACCATATCTGTATTGTTGTGCAGCAGAATCCATATCATCAATTTTTTTAAGTATAAATTGAAATTGAGAAAATACTGATTTTAGAAAATGTTGTGAAAGAATTATCATATGAAAGGCAACTAGAACCATGCAGCCCCAAAATGTAAAGTCTGATAGACATTTACTTAAAAAAAATATTATTTTTATTGTGGACTTTATGATATTTGTGTTGGTAGTTTTTCCTAGGTTGGGGCTGACAGAGGAGGTTGACTTCTTTGAAACTGTACTGGATCTTTTGAAAAGAAAAACATTGACTAGTGCTCGGGACTTTATAATCCTATTTTTAACCAATCAGAATTTTTTGCCTAGGAGTCTCCCCATATACAAATTCACTGTTTTGCTTTTTAGCTGTAACAGTTCCATGCTGAATTTGCTTCTTGGATTCATTAGGTTCTCCCTTGCCTTTGCAAGCAAAATAACTATATATTTTTTTATATGCTGATCTTTAGTTTATTTGTCGAGAGTGTTTAACATTTGTAATTTATTGTAATAACTTTTTTAAATAAAAATTTTGGATTAATATTAATATTAATGAGGGTACATACGATTAGGTTACATTATTTGTGTGAAGTCCCAAGTCTGAGTTCTAGCTGAGTCCTTCACCAGGACACGTGCCCTACACCCTTACACTGTATCCAGTAGGTGGGGTAATAGCTTTTCTCATTCCAGATACATATCTAATTTTGTATCTAATTTTGCTTTCACAATCTTGATTTTGTTGTTGTTGTTTAGCTGGCCCAGGCTGGGTTGGAACCCGCCAGCCTCCGTGCCTGTGGCCCGAGCCTCTTGTGTTCTTTTCTAAGTCCTGCCTCTCTCTGCATAAGGTCCAGGAGATTCGGATCTCTCTTGGTCTCTGGAATGGCATCTGTTTCATGCTTGTCAGTAAGAGTCTGTAATGAAACTGTGCTGTGCTTGGAGATAGACCAACTAAGTAGAAAATAATTACACCCCACCCTGTGACTTGAAAAAACGGTTACATTCTTTCAACCTCATTTTTTTCTTTTGTTTCTCTTTCTTTTTCATTTCCTCATTTTGTAAGTAAATAAACTATAAGTGATTTTTGGAGGTCATGCATAATTAATTTCAGAGTTAGGTCTACAAAGTTGGTAGGCTGTCTCTTAGTCTAACATTGGTTTCAGCACTTTTAGCTATTTCTGTGCTAAAATGTTTGAAACTTATGCAAGTTTCTCTCTACAGAGCTTAGTACTCACCCAAGCAGAAACTATTTAAGATTTTATTAAAATCTTTAGCTCCTTTACATAAAATATACATTATCATGGAGAAATTTACTTTCAGTTTTAATAATTTTCTTACAACAATTAGATACTAAAAAGAGTATAAGGGAAAAATCATGGAGTTAAATTTACCAAATTACCCTTGAAAGTCCCTTAAATAGCCCATAACAAGTGAGATGCTCACCCCATGAGAAATATTGGAAAACTGAGAGAAGGTGGGTTATGAGGGCAGACCTATGCTTCTCATTTCAAACTCACTCTGGGTCAAATGCTCATTGACAGCGGTGAGGATGCTTATGGCACTATTCATATGATACTCAGCTATGATAGGATTGCATTCAAATTATTGATATTTTTCTTTTTCCATAAAGTCTCTCTTGAATTAGATTATATTAAGATTAAAATTGGCATATGGTCCTAATTGAATCCGTAGGATTTTATGTAGTGTCTAATTTGACCAGACTAGAAGTTTGTGTGAAGTATAACTTGGCTAGGTTAACAAGTTGAATTATAATTACTTCCCCCAAATCCAAGAAAAACCTCATTTTTTCTGTTCTCAATCATTTGGATAACTATAATCTTTTAAATTGGTGTGTGGTCATTGGTATGGCTAAATATCAACTCTAGTTGTTTGCCATCTGAGTCTAGGCTTAGCTCCATTAATACAAAATTCACAATCATCAGTACGTGTAAAAGATGCATTTGGGCATTTGGGGCTATGTGCCAGCTATGAAAATTGCCTTTGTGCTATGCTAGAAGGAATCATTTTATGGTAATAAAATGGATATTTTAAATGCCTATTTAAAAATTTTGTGTACTACAGAAAGATTTCAGCATTTGCCATTTTTCCCTACAATGTCTGATTTGCTGCATTTATTTCTTTATTTGTCTTCCCTGTGAATACATTTACTGCCAATGTTTTTAGTAGTATTGTTAGCTTCATTGCATAATTAGTGGTATTCAGCTGCTTTTTAGCCTGAAAGAACTGTAATTAGTTTTCATTCACTAGTGGCATTTATGCAGTATCAGGGTCATTCTCAAAAGGTATAAAGACTATAATTCTATCCCTAGGCTTTAAATCCCTAAAAATGCACAAATCTATTTTGCTCATCTTGAGTAATAAAAGACAGCAGAGCTACAAATGGTAGAATTTTATTCTGTTTGGAAGAGAAAAGGATATTACAAAATTTGAATGAGTGTTGTGTATGTGTGTACAAGGTATCAAGTTATTTTCAGTCCCAAGTGGGAAATTCAATTCCCACCGTTTAACTGGTAAATTCTGAATAACTCCAAACACGTTTAAGTGGTCTATTGTTTTATCCTGTCTTCACTAATTGTACTATCTAACACAAAATATTCTTAGTGGGTAAAAATCTGTTTGTACAATCAAGCCATCCTAGGTTCAAACCCCACTTCATTTACTAAGTACCCCCTAAAGGCTTAATTGTGAAGATTAAATTCAATAATGATTATGAAGCACGTAGGACAACTAAAATTGTTACCATTGCTGCTTTATAGTTGGACCATCTATACTCTTAAAGTTTTTTTTTTTAATTTCAGAATATCGTGGGGGTACAAATGTTTTGGTCCCACAGATTGCTTTTGTATTGCTTGAATATCACTAATTGTGCCCACTCCCCACCCCCAATAGTGTACACTGTGCCTATTAGGTGTGATTTCACCCAGCCCCTCATCTCCACGCCACCTGCTTGATTTCCACTGAGTTTTGTTGTTTTTTTTTTGAGCCAAAGCCTCAAGCTGTCACCCCTGGGTAGAGTGCTGTCGTATCACAGCTCACAGCAACTTCAAACTCCTGGGCTCAAGCGATTCTCCTGCCTCCACCTCCCAAGTAGCTGGGACTACAGGCACTTGCCACAACACCTGGCTTTGTTTTTTTTTGTAGAGACAAGAGTCTCACTTTATAGCCCTCGGTGGTAGAGTGTCGTGGCCTCATACAGCTCACAGCAACCTCCAACTCCTGGGCTTCAGCGATTCTCTTGCCTCAGCCTCCGGAGTAGCTGGGACTACAGGCGCCCGCCACAATGCCCGGCTATTTTTTGGTTGCAGTTCAGCCGGGGCTGGGTTTGAACCGGCCACCCTCAGTATATGGGGCCGGCGCCTTACCGACTGAGCCACAGGCTCCGCCCCACTTTTCTTTCTTTTTTTTTTGGTTGCAGATGTTATTGTTGTTTGGTGGGCCTGGGCTGGATTTGAACCTGCCCGCTCAGGTGTATGTGGCTGGCGCCTTAGCCACTTAAGCCGCAGGCACGAGCCAATTTTCACTGAGTTGTCCTTCCATCTGGGTCCATGAGTGCTGATCAGTTAGTACCAATTCAATAGTGAGTACATGTGGTGTTTGTTTTTCCATTCTTGTGATACTTCATTTAGGAGAGTGGTCTCCAGTTCTATCCAGATTGTAGCAAAAATGATTAATTCAGTTTTTAATGGCTAAGTAGTATACATACACCACATTTTATTAATCCGCTCATAAATGGATGGGCACTTACGTTAATTCCACATCTTTGGAATTGTGAATTTTTTAAGGATGGTCAAAAGTGTCTGTCCAGGGCATTTGAGGTCAGAGAGCCTTATTAAGGTGAAAGTGTTGTGGAATTCTACAGAGGGAAGACACAGATCATAGTGAGTATCAAAGGAAAGAATATGTCTTGAAGAGTGTTTAATACTGGCTGATGTAATATTCTAGTATGTAAATCCAACACAGTAGAGATGTTGTTCAAATTCTACCACAAGCCTGTGGGTTCAGGTGTTAGCAGTACCATTATTTTCAGATTGTAGGCATATAGGTGTCTTTAACTCTTCTTAATTCTTGCTTGCTCCAGGGCAGTCCTTGCTCAGTGCATCTGGTCATTTCACAAGGCTTTTTATGTATTAACTCAGTTAATCCTCACTACAACTCTATGACACAGAACGTTTTAAAACCCCTACATTAGAAGAGGAAACTAAGGCAATATAGAGAAGTAGTGAAACCAAGCACCATATTTTGTTTTTCACTAATATTCTATGCTACCTCTAGATAGTGGTTATAGCAGGATGTTATGTTTTATCTTACAAACGAGAGTATATGAGAAATCAGTTTGTAAGACTTTTTAAAAATTATATCCATTTTTTCAAATTAAAAACACAATAGGTGGCAAAAATGTGTACACATTTTAAGAAAGGAAAAAACTATATTAAAATGTAATACTCAACACATACTAGTAACAAAAGATGAATATAAGTCATGTTTGAGTACTTTTTATAATTGCAGAAGTCAAATGTGACTTGAGTATTGCAATTTTAATATGGGTTTTTCCTTTCTTAAAATGTGTATATATATTTTTGGCACTCCCTGTATAACTTGTTTTTAATCTCTGGAAATACATATATCTTTAGACAGATTTTTCAGATGTTTTCATGGACTTTTTAAATACATAAATTAAAAAGAAATAGGCAGTTTGATTGAATTTTCAAGCAAAGGAATATAAATGTATTATTGAGGAAGACAAGTTGAAATTTTGGACTGAGTTACAAAAATCAACAGTACTGATCAATTGGTATAACTTTTAGCTGATCTTGAAGTAAAGATAACTTGCTCTGGAAACATTTTCTATGTGATTTTCCCTTTTAATTTCAATGTTTTAATTATATACAACTAAATATGTTACCAGGAATGCAGAGTTTCTTGTTTTTGTTTCTAAGTGTGAGGCCAGGGAGAAGAAATTGTCAGAGGTGGGAATTATTTTAGTAGGGGCAGAGGAGTTAGGAAATGAAGGCGAAAGTAACAGAGAAAAACAGACTAGAGCATAATTCTGTCTATTACTCTTCAACTTATTGATAAATGACTAAAAATTAGTGAGTTCGTTGTTTATTAAAATGAATCATCTTTTGTAAGATTAAATTTCTATAAGAAAACATTGAAGGTTTTGCCAAAACCCTGGAAGGAATTATCATGGGCTGAAAACAGGTAGTGAAGGGGCCTCAACTACCCATAATATGAGTCACCTCTCTTTCCTCTGCATTGCCTTTGCCTAGTATCAGATACAGTTTTGTATGCAGACCAGGAGTGATTGAAGGCAGCATTGGGGTTTCATGCATGGGAAGCAGTGTCACGCAGTAGGAATTGCACTAGATTGGACATAATGTCTGAGTCCTTATTCTTGCCATATCACTTGTTATGTAAGTTCCTTGGGCAAACTTACATAAAAAAAAAGCTCCCCAAGAGCTTTTTGAAAAACTCTCAGAAAAAGGAAAAATAGAGGGAATTACAGGCATTAGGAGGGGAATGCCAACGGCAAACAGAGATGGGTCTAAGTTCAAGGAGACAGGCCGTTAATGGAGGCCAGGAGTTCAAGTCCTCACTGTATGCGCTTTGGGCATGTTAAACATTAATACCTGTTTCTCCGCCTGTAGGATATGTGATTTAAATATTCTGGGATGGAGCCCAGCTATGACTTTTTTTTCTTCCCAAATTCCCCATGTGACTCTAAAGAGCAATCAAAAGGTTAAAATCCTTTGCTGTTTGGTTTTGAAAAGAAATTTTACAATTTAGATAAAATGAATACATTCATAATTTTAGTTTGAAAAATTAAATTCATCCCTTTACAGATAAATTTAATGTAAATGAAATTCATGAAGCTATAGTGTTGATCCAAAGAGGTGATCTTTAATTTGAAATAGTGTCAGAGCTGTAGAAAATATCTTTCATAGTTGGCCATCCCAAGCCAAAATGAAACAACTACACTTACCTAACTTTTAAGATAATTTTTCACATTAATGAGGCTTGGAAACCAGGCTTGTGGAGCTCCAATTACTGAAAGGGCTTGGAAAGTGTAATATCATACATCATGAGAAAATATAATATCTCTGTTAAAAAGAGGGTTGAGGTAATAAAATTATCATAAACAACTTGATTCAGTTATGCTACGGAACATCTAGTGATTAAAAACTTCTATCCCTGTAGCTTCCTGGTTTAAATTCAATTCGCTTATATTTTTGCACCATCACTAATTGTATTATTTGAAAATTCAATGATATGTAAAATATAAAGGCAGCAATTTAAAACTAAATGTATATCTGCTCTAGGATGTCTCAATTTGCTACTTAATTTGAAAACATTTGGGGACTTTTAGAAATTTGCTAAGAAGAATTACTTTTAAAACATTCAGGATTATTTTCCCTCAAACATAATGATGCTTAAAATAGAAAAGTGCTTGAAATTATAAAGTTTTATGTCCTGGCCTCCCATGGACTCTAAAGTAAAACTTCCCTGTAAATGCCCATGACCTTGTTAACTGAGCAGAGGAATTCTTTGGAAGGGATCACAGATTACCTTGCCCAGTTTGTAGAAGAAACCAAGGCCAGTAAACACCTGAGTGACAGTCTCAAAGCCACACGGCACATTTCAAAGAGAACTTAGAGTTCTTAGCTCTCAGTCTTCTCTGTCTCATTCTGGAGAAGCCTGATGAATGTTTATTGGCTGTTACCTGGTGTGGCCCTTGCATTTGGCAATGCATGGCTCATTTTAATCTCAAAATGTGCAACAGACTTTCAGAGAATCCCTCACTGGTGTGTCTGAAATTCTAGCAACTGATTAGCAGGAATTTTCCTAGTTTTTACTTGGGAGTCGATGGGCTGTCTTCAAGCATTCCTACATTTTAGAGTTTTAGTACTGAGGTATGTTTAAGATTCCAGCAGCATTCTCTGAAGAAATTACTTTTGGGTTACCAGGAACTTAATCAACCTGTAGAGGTCATGGTGAACTACCATTCAAATAAAAGTTCAAAGTATTTTAGAATTTGACTCACTGCACTTTTGATATCACTGATGGTCTGATGATTTTAATACCCCTATAAACCAGAATAAAAGTTATCATGTCATTATCTACATACTTTCAGATATATTACCTTGGTGGTTTATATCTTGCTTTTACTTGGCTTCCCAAACTCCCAACTCCCAAAGAAGGCTATGTGGCGGTAGCCAGGTCACAGTCATTACCATACCTCATGTGTTAATTTCATAGAAAAGATAGAAAAATAATCAAGCTTGACATGTGTTTTCCAACTCAGCATGTACTTGTTACATAATTAGCAATAGCTATGTGGAATAGTTTATGTCTCACAAAAATGTGGCAAGACAAAAAAAGAAAAACCTGAAAAGAGTAGGATAGTGTTTTAAATGTGAGTATCTGGAACTATAATGCTACTATTTAAAAGTCTGAAGAATTCTTACCAGCAGGTAATGGATTTGCAAGTGCTTTGATTCATAGGTATCTAAGGAAAATTAATGCAATGGGTGCATATGAGACTATGTGAAATCCCAGGTCTATTAAAAATTACTTTCATCACTTGAGGCATCAAAGGTAATCCATTCTTCTGTCCTCTATCATGCTTCAAATTCTTCTGTTTTCAGAGATTGGCCCCATTACCACTGCAGGCTTCAGGAGAATAAGTGTCAGTCTCCTCTCAGGAACTTTAGATAGAAGATAGTTTAGTTGACAGTGGACTGGTTCAGGCTCCGCTGGAGGCTAGTTTCTCAACAGAAAAGCTAGCTACATTAGGTTTTGATCGTGCCAGCTTCTGTCTTTTTTGACATGACAGAATTGTGTCAGTTTCGAATAAATTTTGATTTAGCGTTTTCCTCCGAGAGAGATTGGGATGTGAAATGGCAACATGACCCTGAAGAATTATCAGTAATTTTGTGTAAGTTTGGTTAATCACTATGTATGTCTTCTGGCCCAGTCTCCAAACTCTTGTCTCAGAATCCCAGGGAAAGGAGGCTAACACAGAAAAGGATCCAGAGAAGACACATCCCTACAACACCAGCACCATGGCCTTTAGTGTTGTTGCCTAGTGACAGAGCTGGACCTCAGGAACTCAGGTGAGTTAGAAAGCAGCTGTGCCGATAGGTGTCCACGCTGCCTGTGCCCAAAGTTCCCGGCACTCATTTCCTCTACCCTTATCAGTTTGATTTGTCTAAAACAGTATTAAATAATATGTAAATATCTGAGTTGCTTTTAAGAAATCATTTTTTAAAGGGAACTGAGGTTGTAGCTGGAAATTCTCTCTTTGCACTTTGCCTAACAATTGCAATCAATGTAACCTGGCTTATTGTACCCTCAATGAATCCCCAACAATAAAAAAAAAAAAAAAAGAAATTCTCTCTTTGCTGAGTCCTCGGTCTTGAGGTTCAAGAATGAATCCATGGACCACACACAATGTGGCATAAGAAATGTGTTTGTCGGAAAAACATACCAGGCTCATGGCTGGGAATAATCAACATTGTTAAAATGTCCATACTACCCAAAACAATATACAATTTTAATGTAATCCCTATTAAAGCTCCACTGTCATACTTTAAAGATCTCAAACAAAAAAATAATACTTTGTTTTATATAAAATCAGAAAGAACCTCAAATAGCCAAGACATTACTCAGAAATAAAAACAAAGCAGGAGGAATCACGCTACCAGACCTCAGACTATACTATAAATCGATAGTGATCAAAACAGTATGGTACTGGCACAAAAACAGAGAGGTAGATGTATGGAACAGAATAGAGAACCAAGAGATGAACCCAACTACTTACCATTATTTGATCTTTGACAAGCCAATTAAAAACATTCAGTGGGGAAAAGATTTCCTATTTAACAAATGGTGCTGGGTGAAGTGGCTGGTGACCTGTAGAAGACTGAAACTGGACCCACACCTTTCACCATGAACTAAGAGAGACTCTCACTGGATGAAAGATTTAAACTTAAGACATGAAACTATAAAAATACTAGAAGAAAGTGCAGGGAAAACGCTTGAAGAAATCGGCCTGGGCAAATATTTTATGAGGAGGACTCCCCAGGCAATTGAAGCAACACCAAAAATACATTACTGCGACCTGATCAAGCTAAAAAGCTTCTGGACAGCCAAGAACACTGTAAGTAAAGGAAGCAGACAGCCCTCAGAATGGGAGAAGATATTTGCAGGTTATGTCTCTGACAGAGGTTTAATAACCAAAATCCACAGAGAACTCAAACGTATTAGAACAAGTGATCCCATCTCAGGCTGGGCAAGGGATTTGAAGAGAAACTTCTCTGAAGAAGAAAGGCACATGGCCTACAGACATATGAAAAAATGCTCATCATCCTTAATCATCAGAGAAATGAAAATCAAAACTACTTTGGGATATCATCTAACTCTAGTAAGATTAGCCCACATCACAAAATCCCCAAACCAGAGATGTTGGTGTGGATGTGGAGAAAAGGGAACACTCATACACTGCTGGTGGGAATGCAAACTAATACGTTCCTTTTGGAAAGATGTTTGGAGAACACTTAGGGATCTAAAAATAGACCTGCCATTCAATCCTACAATTCCTCTACTAGGTATATATCCAGAAGACCAAAAACACATTATAACAAAGATATCGATACCAGATTGTTTATTGTAGCCCATTTCATAATTGTTAAGTCATGGAAGAAGCCCAAGTGCCCGTCAACCCACGAATGGATTAATAAATTGTGGTATATATATACCATGAAATATTATGCAGCCTTAAAGAAAGATGGAGACTTTACCTCTTTCATGTTGACATGGATGGAGCTGGACGTATTATTCTTAGCAAAGTATCTCAGGAATGGACTAAAAAGTATCCAATGTACTCAGCTCTACTATGAAACCAATTTATAAACACTCACACTTTCATATGAAAGCTATAATCCAACTATACCCCTTGAAGAAAGGGAAAGAGGGAGGGGGAAGGAGGGTAATTGGTGGGGCCACACCTATTGTGCATTTTACAAGGGTACAAGTTAAATGTACTAAGTGTAGAATATAAATGTCTTAACATAATAATTAAGAAAATGTGGTGAAGGCTATGTTAACCAGTTTGATGGAAGCATTTCAAATTATATATAAAACAGCACATTGCACCCCATAATTTCAATAATTTCAAATACAGCTATGATTTACTTAAAAAAAAAGAAAGAAAGCAGCTGTGCCCTCAGCACAGGCACATTACTGAGGCCAGAGTTTCTGCTTAAACCAGGTTCACCAAGAGAAGTAAGGGCTGCCAGTGGAACAACAGAGAAAATGGAGAATAAAACAAGTCAGGAAAAGATTGTGGCCATAATCACGTGGTGAAATCAAATGAAACTAGTAACCTTCTTGAACGAGTTGAAATGATTTTATAACTTGAATTCCATCTACTTTCACTCTCTAAGCCAGAAAGTAATTTTCTTGTTTACTGGGTTGATTATGTTGTCCCAGTTGAGGTGGCCTAGGGAAATACAAATTACATGTCATTTGTAAATTAAAAGTAGTTCATTAATTTAAAAAAAAGTAGTTCATTATAGTTAGTTGCAGAGTTAATAAAAGTTATGAAAATTTGGGTTTATTATTACTATTATCATTATCATTACTTATAGTCTCTTAATGGTGATAGTTTATTATGGTAGGAATCCAATGTTAAAAGAAAGTTGAATAATAGTCAATGAAATAAAGACAGACAATGGAAATCAATGAAAATCCCCTTTCAAATAATCTGGGTAAATATTTGCCTGTACGTTCTACCTTGAAGTTTGACCAGAATGTTCTTAAATAAATAGTTCTGGGAGTCTTTGTACAGTTTGCTTTTTGCTTTTAGATTTTATTTAATATCAAGGGATATTCTTATCATTTGCATATCAAGAGCATTTTATTTTATTTTTGAATAGGAAACAGCTTTCATAATCAGAAGAACCTTGTGGCACATATTCAGTTAGAACTCCACTAACAAAAATTTCCTTATTATTTTACTTCCTTGAACAAAGATCATGACTCCTTTATAGATCTTCAAAGAGCAGTGTGACCTCTTTTTAATATATGTTATTAGTTTCCTTTTCAAATAACATTTTGAAGTTTGGTAACTTGTGAGTCCTGAGACCATTTGAATGTCATGAGGCCTTTCCTCTCCTGTGGACCACAAAGCAGCCCTTAGAGAGGGCGGGGTTATGATTTGCCCTCATATCAAAGGGAGCCAAGCAATTGATGTGGGAACACTGAGGTGTGGTAGTTGCCTAGCTTCTGGTTGGTAGCTTTCTTATT
The DNA here is from genome assembly GCF_027406575.1 of Nycticebus coucang. NCBI lineage: Eukaryota > Metazoa > Chordata > Mammalia > Primates > Lorisidae > Nycticebus > Nycticebus coucang. Next base: position 64,311,976 of record NC_069780.1, on the reverse strand, counting down.
TCCTCCTTTAATAAGCAACAAAATTCAGAATTTTGAATTTTCATATCTTCCTTTCCTCCCTTTTCCCTGAAAACATCTTAAAATCAAAATGATTGTAAGATTGTGAACAGGAAGCTGTATTTAACTACTTATTGTCCCAGAGGATGATATCATTGAATAATGTTAAAAAGTGCTTATTAATGCCCCTTTCTTTTTTTTTTTTTTTTTGTAGAGACAGAGTTTCACTTTATTGCCCTCGGTAGAGTGCCATGGCATCACACAGCTCACAGCAACCTCCAACTCCTGGGCTTAAGCGATTCTCCTGCCTCAGCCTCCCGAGTAGCTGGGACTACAGGCGCCTGCCACAATGCCCGGCTATTTTTTTGTTGCAGTTTGGCCGGGGCTGGGTTTGAACCTGCCACCCTTGGCATATGGGGCCGGCGCCCTGCTCACTGAGCCACAGGCGCCGCCCATTTAAAGATTAAAATTTTACAAATGAAATCAAGGCTTTGTATTATGGCCAATATATGGGAGCACAACCATCTGCTCAACTCTGTAAAATTTCAGAAACATTTAGATGACATGTTGTAGGAAAGCCCTGCTGGTGGCAGCCATGACAGAGGTTTTCACTGATGCCTCCTACTAAACCAAATTTAGTGTGTTTTATGGCCCAGAAAATGATCCTACTCAGGGAAACTGGTTTTGTAAATGCTATAGAAATTAAAGGAACAATTCCCAATGCAAATGTTGTATACAATGCAAATGTACTCAGTAAAACCCAAGACTAGCCCATCCAAGAAACCTGCAAGATGTGCTTAAATAATCATTTACTACTCAGCTCAAAAGCATTGGAGCAAATTGCTTGAAGCCAGAGGAAGGTTGAGGAATGGAAAATTTTGCAGAAAAGAAGGGTACTTTCAAAAACTATTTTATTTCAGAACATTTTAGCATAAAGTCTGAAAAATTAAATAGTGATAGAGCATCTGCCATTTTGTGATCTTAATTATTCACATATTCAGTCAACCCCCAGCTGATGCCTATATTTAATGCAATATTTAGAAACATATTTTTTAATAAGTGGGGCAGTAGCAATACAGGGCAATGCTTATAAGTGCTTAGATCCCCCTGACACTGCTTTAAATGACTCCCATGTATTTACCTATTTCCTCTTCAAAACAACCTTTGGAGATAGAGGCTATTTTTATCCCTATTTTATCTGTGTGGAATCTGGGGCCTGGAGAAGTTCATTTAGGACCCTGCTCAAAGTCAGGAAATTATTCAAGGCAAAGTGGAGTCCTTCTGGCTGCGGAGTGTGTGGTGTTTACCAGTAGCCTGTGGGGCTCATCTATTCATTTTACAAGGAGCTACTGGGTGTCCAACCTGGGCTCACAGTCTAGAGTGTGGTGGAAATAGATGCTGAACAAGTATATAAATACGTGTTAGGGTATTGTAACTGTGATGGAGAGAAATAATATGGTCAAGGGATAGAGTGTGAAGGGGAGAATGTTATTTTATAAAAGGTCGTCAGGGATGGCCTCACTGATAAGGTGAGATTTGTGTCAAGACTTGAACGAGAGAGCAAACCATGTTCTATTTGGCAGAAGAGTAAGTACAGAGACAGAGGGACCTGCTGGGGGATAGGCTTATTAAGGCAAATTTACTATAAGGCTAACTAGATTGCCTTATAGTAAATTTGGGTGTTATATCTGTTGGGATTCAAAGCAGCTGCTTGTTTCCTAAAATGTCAGTTTCAGGCAGCTTCCTACATCCTTGGTTCTTTGTCAGCTCATGGCCAAAGAATGGTCAGACCCACCAAAGCAAGGCAAGCATGAAACAGAATTTATTGAGGGAGGGAAAGATAGGTTTACAGAGCAAGATATATTCACCATAGACAGTGACAGGCACCATTGTCCCAACAAAGAAAAGGCTTTGAATATGACTGGGAGTTGGTTTTGTTTTATACTGCCTGGGTTGGGCCTACTTGGTGATTCAGGAGTCACCTTGGAACCAGAGTCTTACTGCACAGCTGTGGACCTCCAATGAGCCTCTGTGAAAGCCCATGGTGGGGGGTGAGCGTAGGAGATGTGGACCACAATATAGCTTTAGGTTAAGGACATGATAATTGGCCTTAAGCCTATTCTAGGTCACCTTCAAGACTCTATTGTACTTGCTGGTAGGCCCACAGGTTAGAGAGTCCCTACATCCTTTGCAGTTGGCATGCTAAGTTCTTTTTGTTAGATTGGTAGGGTGTTCCCTCTTCTCCAATGTGTATAATCACTGCAGAGAGGATGAAGGTGCTGGGCACCAAGATGGGCGTCTTGGGGTCTGGGGTCCCTGCCCTTGTCCTCCTCCCCCAAGAGAGCCAGATTTCTAGTTATCTACCTAAGATATCCAAATAATAAACTATAACTAAAATTAACCTGTATGCTACAAATAATTTCTGACATGAAAAATGTTAATGATATAATGGTAGGTGAAAAACTAGGAAATGAATATGAATTTCACTGTGTTAAACATTAAGAATAAAAAAAGAAATAAATAAACCCCCCTAAATTATTTAAAAGACAGTGGATGAAGGCATGCTAATATTTTAGCAACTGTTACTTACGTGTGCACTTGTGGGGAAATGTTTCTGCTTTTTGAAACTTACATTTTTAAAATATATTCTGTAATGTGCCCCTTCTGTGTTTAAAAGATCAAGTTAAAAAAAAATTTAAGTAATATCTTTTTTTTTTTTTTTTTTTTGCTGGAACTTCCCAAAATGCAAATACTGCTAAGGACATAAGAATTATCAAATTGTAGATGAAAAATATACTCCTGCCTCAAATGGTCAAGGCAAATGCTTCAAACATAGAAGTGATGGAAACGCATTTTATATTCTGACATAAAATTGGCATAGAGGAAAGAAAACATCACATTAGTCAAACAAAACAATGAACGTGGAGAATAAATCTGGACATTGAAAGTTGTTTCAGTCTCCCTTTTGAAGGAGTGAGCACAGCAAATAAAGGAAGAGGGAACTCAGAAGAGCCACCATAGCGTAGTCTGGAGAGAAACTGAGCAGGTCACTCCTGGTGTGTGAAAGGGATTCGCCTCAGGGGGCTGGGTTTGGAGTTGGCCAGAGGCCATAATTCAATGCTCTTAAATGACCCCTTTCTTTCTTTAACTTGTTTGTAGCTGACTGTATTTACTTACAGTAAAAGGTCTGGAGTGATACTGGTCCTTAACTACAGCAGGGTACTTCCTGTCTTTCTCTGCCTTTCCTTTGTCCTTTACCGAAATGGAATTTCTCCCTGAAACATTGTAAAAATAAATAACGATCATTGACCATTGATATTTTTACCACAATTTCATGTTAACTGATGTGGATTCTCCTGATACTTTAAGAAATGGGACTGACTTAGTATTAGTTGAGCTTTTTAAAGGTACATAACCTATAGTGAGGTAAACATCTTGCACAACTGAAATGTGACGGACGAAGCAAGACTTACAAGTCCCACTAAGGTCCTTGGCCCCTAAGATGGTTCTATTTCCTCTAGTACACTGCCTTGGTGGTGGGATTCCTAAAGGCCTAAGAAAGAAAATGCAAGGCTATTTTATTTATTTATTATTTTATTGAAAATAAAACAGAGCAAATACCTTCATTGATAGAATCAGATTACTGACCTGCCCAGGAAGGATCAAGTACATGTTCCACCCTCCTGCCCAGATAGAACTGACCTGCCCAGAAAGAATCCAGTGCATGTCCCACCCAGGAAATAATGACCAACCCCTGCCTCTCTGACCCTTTAAAAACCCATCCGCCATAGGCCCCGTGTGAATTCTTGCCTGGTCAGGGATTTCACCCCACCTGCACCCGGGTGGAATAAAAACTACATTGATCACACAGAACCAGGATTCCCTTTTCCTTTCGCTTTGTGCCTCTGTCTCAGAATACTCTTTCATTCTTGGGTTCGTAACCTCTCACACATAGCATGTACATACATTTGGCAATTCAAAAAAGTAGACTACCTGTTTCGATGGAGTTAATAGACATTGAGGACTTGCCTCTAATTCAGATCGGGAAAAGATGCTTACTTGGACTATTTTGGGGATTTACAGGTAATTTTGAAGTTTCAATATTATTTCAAACCTTTTAGGACATAAATCTTTTTCTTGAATGATGCTACATCCTTCTTTTGATTTTCATTCATTCATTAAAAAGCAAATGCCAAGTATTGTATTATGCTAGCTGCCTTTCAAATCAATAATGAACCGTCAAATGAAACTGCATTTTCCCCACTTTGTTTTCCCAAAGGAAAGAAAAGTTGTAATCTTATAAAATATTCTACATAATTCTACATAATTTGAGTCCTTGGTTTAATATTGTCATTTTATGCCTATGCTTACACCTGCATTTTAAGAAATGCAAACCAGTGTGCATTTCCTGGTATGTCTCTGGGGGTATGCTTTTTATTCTTTTGTTAATTTGCATTAATTTAGAACTCCTTCTCAGGGTAGTTTGTGCTGTCATAATTTGTGTCTTTAAGTGATGACAATGATATGCAGAAGAAGAATGCTTCCTTCAATGCCTAGGACATTATTTAAAAGAGATAATTACAATAATTCATTATGTGAATCTCCATAGCACCTTCCTTGAAAGCCAGGGAGAGGCATTTTAGATGATTTCCTTGTCAGTAGCTTGCAGAAATGGAAAGACTTGTAATCTGATGCCATCCCACATCCCAGATGCAGATGAAACATGATGGAGTGACCAGTAATCCTTGACTCAATGATGACAAGGAAAATGTTTCCTGCCCAGGATGACTTCCATGGCTTCAAGAGCTGTCACTGAGTTTGTCCTGGGTGTGAACAAGGACATCTTCCTCCTTGGGGAGCCATCTTGTTCCTTCCTATCATCAGTTTTCTCTTCAAGAAGCAACTAATGAACTGAAGAGAGATGACTTGCAGAATATGGTCATAAAGCAGCTGAAATTTTATCTCCCTCTATCCTTTCAAATGTAGTCTGTGCATTCGGTCTTTGTCATTTCTGCGTGATAAGTTAGGGAAACTCCATGATGTTTCTGGTCACTCATGGGGGATACAGTTTTTTTAGCCACCATAGGGTTGTAGAAAACTGCCTCAGTTTAGTAATTTAATTGTCAGTAGAATGCATTTGTAAAAACTTTGATTATGTGTTAAAACAGATTTTTTATTTCCTATCTGGCAGCTTGAATCTTCTTTAAGTGGGAAGCCAGAAGTTGAAGTGGGAATGGAAGAGATTTATTACTTAACCTTCTACTTCTACTCTTCCTTCTCCAACTCACCAAGTGCGGGAAGGGAGGGAAGGAGGTAGGAAAGTAGCAAAGATAATACCTCACATCTCCTAGCAGGGTGATCTAGCATCTTGGCAGGCGTTTCCAGCTGACAACTGGACAGATGTTTCCAGCTGACTCCTTTGTGGGGGCTTTTGTGAATTTTCTACACTTCTCTGCAAGACTTCATGCAGAGGTCAGTTTGTTTTTTGCTGTATGATCACTAAATGTGTCTTCCTCTAGTAGCAAGTGATCCCCTTCTCACTTCGTGGCATATACCATGAATTTTATCCAGCACCTGATGAATGTATGATAATCAATAGAGAACAATGAAACAGTACCTTAAATTGAGTGGGTTAATCAATCTAAGGAAAGAATTTATACTGATAGGAATTATGGGGTAGAAGAAAGCGCAGATCAACAGAATGATACGATAATACTGACACTGCAAATAAATGGGAATGTAAATGATGGGACTGGAGTTACTTACGAGGGGTGAAGACAAAAAAGAAATGAGAAAGAAGAGCATAAAGATAGAAGCTAGATTGCCAAATGAAATAGAATATATTTAGGATTGTCTGTCAATCAGAAACTGTTGAAATGTAAAATAGGAAGTTATATCAGCATGTTGCCTTTGTGATTAGGGAGAAAGTAATCTCACAACATATGATCCGCCAGGATTGAAGACCACAAAGTGTCTTTGCCAAAATGCTTCTAAGAAGCAATTTAGGTAGTCAATAAAATAGGGAGGAAAGCAATCAATGGACATCATTATTCTTTCTAAGAGAAGCCTTATATGCTTCCTTTAAAAGAGTGGAAGTGTGTTATAAACAGAAATTAAATGGTTGAAAACAGGTTTAATTTAAAGGCAATAAGACCATTAATATGCTTGTTAAATACCAGTTGGCTATTAGAAACCTGTTTAATGAGATTTACCAACCACTAAAACCACCAGTCATATGTGCTAAGTAGCTTTTAAATATGCACGTATTGGAAATTTGTTTACTATGGAAAATGTAGTTAAACTATACCAAGAGAAAAGCTACAAATAATCAATATTGTATTGAGATATATTTGTTGAGTATTTATAACAAACTGGCCACTATTCTAAAGTCTCCCTGAGCATCATCTCCTGCAGTACTCTCAAGGTCAGTGTCACCCCCCCACCCCCACCCCCACACACACATAGTTGGTGGAATGGAGGCCTGGACAGTGTAATTCACTTGCCTAAGGCGACACAGCTGGGCAGTGGTGTGAAGCTGGAACTCAGGCAGTCTGACTCCAGAGCCCACGTTCCTAACCAGTGAGTTACCCAATGGAACCTGTCATGAAAAATGTCCAGTGGGCTTAGGGCCATCTATTAGTGGCAGCCTTGCCAGCAGAGGCTGGCGATATGATTTTCAGCCTAGACCTCCATGTGGTCTTTGTCACTCTGGTGGTAGAAGTCAGATGATCTCTTGCAGAAAGTGCAGTGAGGGAGTCACCTGTCACAGGCCCCTGCTTTCACTCCTGCACAGTTTCAGCCAGATCAAGGACTGCAGACTGGAAGCAGGGCTCCTGAAGTTCTGACCCTCCTAGCTCTTTCATTGTCTCAGGTTTTTAATTCTTTCATCACCTATGGTCTCTCAGATCTGCTTTCTCTTTGTTCACTACCCAAAGCTTTTTCTCACCATCCTGCATCACCTCGTTTTGTAGCTTCTGTTTTGCAGTGGCCTGGCGGGCAGGCGGGCAATGAGGTAGGGAAGAGTTTCTCTCAAAGAATCACTCATTCCTGAGAGCAAAGGGTGTATGCAGAAGTCTGAGTAAGTAAATCACGAGCCCTGGAATGTTCTGCATCTGCAGTATTGGTTAACATTTTTGGGGGGCAAATAGTGAATGATGAAAGCTTATAAAAACGACCAACTCTGTAAAGGAATGTTGTGTTTTCATAATTATCGCTTGTCAAAACTGCACTTAATAAACACAGCTCATAGCAGGATTGTATTCTCTGCCACACAGTTAATAATTAATCCTCTAAACTTATTGTCTACTGCTAATAAACACATACCAAGCTTATTACTCTCTCTAGATTCTTGCTCAATATGTCAATTTGTTTTCTTATTATTTTGTTCTTATTTTCTCAAATCTTTAGAAATTGAAATTAATATTATTGCATAGTGCTTCTAAAAACTATTTTTTCCCTTATGTGTGTCTACTAATAGAAGTTTTTAATAGTATAATAATATCATAATCATCTCTTTATTTTTTATTTCGTTATTTGGATTATGCCCTTAGGTGAAGAGTTGTATCTTTTGTACCTCAACACAGTGCCAACCACATTGGTACCTTTTATAAATAAATAACAACCTAAGTAATAGCATATATGGACTCCTATTAACCTTACCTCTGAACTTACACTTCCAAGGAAATGATTAAGCATACATACTAGACTATGTGGGAGTCAAAAGTCTGGAGAAAATATAACAGGACCTTTATGTAAGATACTCAACTAAACATATTCAGCTAAAATGAAACAATTCTAGAAATAGCTTATAGTGGATGACACTAGTAAGCTAGACCAGATGGATGGCACATAGACGGTGTCCTGTGTTAGAGATTGTGTAGTAGATGTAGATAAATTGGTCACCCATTCCATCGCCTAATATTGAAGTGTAAAGGAAGTTCTTTGCATCTAATCTATATTTTCTTTGATATAGCTTAAGTCTGTTTCTTCCTGGACTACTTGCCTGGGAGGTAATAACAACCAATTCTTAGAAGAGCCTCCCCATTGGCCAGGGGACTCTTATGAAGTCAAGTTAGGCTCTTTTTCTAAGCTGAACACTCTTGTCATGCATCATTTCTAGTGGGCTTGTTTGCCACATGTATGAATAGGGTTGTACGATGCACCATGTGACATAATCTTTGCATAGGAGGTACATGGATAACGGCCATGTTGCCTGTATATTCTGTCACCTGCAATGTACTGACTTCATAAGATTTGGTTACCAGTCCACAAGTTTTAGGTTTACTTTTATAGCTGTCTTGTCCAATAAGAGAGCCACTAGCATTATGGCTATTTAAGTTTGAATTAATTAATAGTAAATAAAATAAAAAATGCAGTTCTTCATTCATGGTAGCTACATTTTATGCACTCAGCAGCTACATGAGGCTAATGGCTACCATATTGGATGGTGTGGAACATTTCCAACATCACACAAAGTTCTAATGGACTGTGGTTCTAGGTTTGAGCAACACTGACCTCCTACCTTCATACTTGTAGTGACACAGAAAAGTTCCTTTTGCAAATGCCACCAATTTAAGACCATATACTTAGGTTGTTGAGTGCATGTTAAAAGAATATTGTAGCTGGGGAAATAATTTCTACCCTCCCCACACATATTCTCAACAGCAGAATAAGACTTAACACAAGAGGGATTTAGGGAGTCTCTCTCTGTTCTCAGAAAATAATCATCTTTACCCACATGATTGTTTATCCATATGATATTTCTCTCACTATGAACTAGGAAAAGCCATTGAGTTTTTACTTTTCTTGCCTTATATTTTCATCATTTATTTTGTGATAAAGTAATTCCTCAAATTTTATTAGAGAACATTTCCAGCATCTTTATAAGGTAGGTTGCTGTTATTCATAACTCAGTTGATCCAAGTTGCATGTTCTAATATTCATTTCTATGGTTTAAAACTCTTTCCTATTTCTTCATAATCCTTTAAATGCATCAAATAGTGGAGTTTTGTGGATTCTAAGGTAGCATTACGTTAACAGAGAATGTTATTACTGTTTTTATTTTAGTGTTTCTATATACATGTATTAATTTCAATGTTTTGCTATAAATGAAAGAGTTAAAATTGTTTCTAGAGGGTTTTCTTTTTCTCATATTAGGTGACATGGGAACCATTAGCAGCCTCTGTACTAATCATGATACTAAGATGAAGATTTTATATTGATAATTAGAAGGAAAAAAATGTAAGCAATTGCTTGTCAAGTGAAACATTTTGCTTTCTTGTTCCATCTTGGCCTCTAATGATCATCCCTGAATAATTAGTAGATTATTTAGACCTGGTCACATTCCTATTACTAAAAAGGTAAAAGAGCCTACTCATGATTAACTTATTTTTCTCAAAGATAATATTTAAGAGGGAGGAATTGGGAAGGGATATGAATTTTTGATGTGGCTTTAAGGCTCAAGATTTTGACATTTAAAATCAAGATGAAAATACAGCTGCATTAATTTGACTCATATTCATCTCCATCTCTCTGTCTAGCTTTTCCAGAGGTCTGTTTCCTTTCTTATTCACTCAGGCTGATGAACCCATTGGGACAAACATCAGGGGTTTATATAAATACTTTAACATTTTTCTCTGCAAAATGTGGTTCTTCTTCAGATCCTCAGCTACTTGGGAGAACTGTTTATCTGGCCAAAACATCGCTGCCTCCGGGAATCCAGTAGGGTGAAAAGATGAAATGGCCAAGGGCAGCAGCCTTGTGCATTACATTATCACCTGTCACTATGTCTTACATTCTCTGTAAGAACAAGATGGCCCTCCCCTCTCAGGTCAAGACCTTGAGCACCAGCCAGATGCCCAGCAGCTTGTTTGACCTCATTAAAATTGAACGATCATGTTAATGTTTGAGTGTGAGGCCAAACCTCTTAGAGCTGTTTAAAATTTCTGAGAATATTATCATAGGAAATTTGGTTTGTGATCTTTCCTTAGTATTTTCTAGCAGGTCAGTCTAAATGGAAATAGACCAAGAGGGAATTAGATCTGAAAATTAGGCTTAAAAGCAAAACATGTGCTATAAAAAACACAGCCAACACACGGCTACTTATCTTTATTTTTTGCTTCCAAACAATTCATGTTGTAAAAACCTGGAAAACACTGTAGAACCTCCACAGGTGACCACCTCCCTACACTGACCACTTCCTTAAGTTGACCTGATTTTTATAGATGTGACGTGTACCACATGTACTCAATGGAAATTCTTCATGTTGTTCAGTTTGTTAAAATCCTTTAGGTGGTCAATTTACAAAGGTTCTGCTATATTATACTTAAAAATTATAGTTAGATGAAAACTTATAGATAAAACTTGTAGACAGCGAAAGTATTACATTGGCTGGCCAGAGAGGTAAATAATGACAAATGGTGCTTATTGTCAGGGGATAGAGAATTGGGGGTCCTGACAGTATCTATCTCATAGTATACTAACTCGCAGTCCTGACCTCTGCTTCCATGCCTATCCTGCTAAAGATCAAAACAGTGAATTTAGACCACATAGGAAGTGTAGCATAGGACAACAGTGCAATTTCTAGTGGCTTTGTCTTGCTCAGGTGGGATTGGTAGCTGATCAGATTTGGAGGCTTTAGATTTTCTTCAATATACCTCCACCTATGAGGGATACATTTTTTACTTTCAGTTTAATTATTGACTGCCAAAGGGTGTGTTCCACCATTGCTTGGGCTCCAGTGAACTTCCCTGCACAGTGGTTCTGTCAAGTTGCTGCAAATGCCTCCACTAATTGGTGTCTTGCCCTGTTGTCCTCATGCTGAGTTCAGCATGAAGCTGGTCTCTCTCAAAGAACAGACCGAGTGTGATGAAAGCCTTGCAACAGCACACAGCACAGATGTGCACTGCCTCAGTGTGTTTGTTCAATTAGCACAGACACTTTTCAAACGCAGATAACACAGGTGACCACATTTCATTGTTATTTCAGCTCTCACAGAATGATGTTTTCCGCACTTATGCTCTGCCGATTCTGGTACTAATCACTCCTTCTTAAAACGACCGTCAGCCATAGAGGTAGTCAGACAACTGAAAATGAATCCTCACCTTTCACTGCCTGCTGGCTTCTTAAGCTCATAATGGGGTCTTTTCAGGCACAACCTTCCTCATGTCACTTTATATCTGTACCTCAGTCTCCTTGTCTATAATATGAATTGGGATTTAAATCGAATAACGTCCTTTCCATGTCTAAAGTATAGGATTATGTGACATAACTGGGTCATAGAACGGAAGTAAGGATTTAAAGAAACAGGTTGTAAACTTTGCTACTTTGATTCATGGAGATTTTATCACCACGACTCCATTTTCTTTAGGCGTTCTCTTTTATAAAGACTGAAAGTAGGAAAAGGAGGATGAGAATAGCAGCATTCACCTTACCTTAGCAAAATCATAACAACTTACATTTGCACAATAACACTTAACCTTTTCCCAGGTATATTACTTTTGTTCAGCACCTTTACATACACGATAGGAGTTGAACTTCACAGCTGCCTGTGGCTGAATAGAGCAGCTATTGTCCAGCATCTCAGAAAGGTCCAGTCGGAGAGATCAGTGGTTAAAGGCCGAGCTGGCGTGAGGCCATTTCTTTTGTTACTAGCACAACGACTGTTCCATGGCATGACCCTACCTCCACACTTTATTGACTGCTAATAACCCTTCTAATACTTCTTCCAACTTAAAAAGTAGAACTTTGCAATATGTAAGATGTACCCTTGCTGTTAGCTTACTTTGAAACCATGTTTGGTTGGTTTTTCAATGTATTTGGAGTCTAGTTGGGTTTTGAAAGTGAGATTGTAAAATTATCATAGAAGGTATTTGGTTTTTATTTTCAAAGATATGTGAAAAACTTTACCTTCTTAGAGTTGTAAGCAAAAGAATTCTACAGGTCTGTAATTGCATTGGGAAGCAATCTTTATAAGAATTATGTATGTGACTGATAGGTAGAAGGAATGGACATTAAATTACCTGGCAAAATCTAACTGCCTTCTGAAATTTGGGACAAAATTGTCCTCTTCACACATAATTATAGGAAAGTGTATTTAGATCAGCATTTCAGGCTCCAGAAGGTTTTTTTTTTTTTTTTTTTAATTCATGAAAAACATGGTAATCAAACATTGGATAATCTTGGAAATTTTGTTTGCAATGTGACTTTTATTTTTAGGAAGCCAAGAGGAAGAGTCAAATGTGACCAGAGTGCCACGACTCATTGAGAAATCTAGACCTTGAGTTTTGACAATTACTGTCTAACTTCTCAGGAAGTTCATGCTATAGATGTGAAAATAAACCACAATGGCCACTTCTAAAACAGGAGTTCCCAAATTCAAAAGCAATTATTTTAGAACCTTCGTATTAAAGGATGTTTGATTTTGTGACAAGCATTTGTGTGTGTGTAGCTAAAAAAAAAAAAAAAAAACCTTCTAAGGAAGAAGCAAACATTTACATAAGTTATATCAAGATCAAGCAAAATTATGCCATAATTTTTGGCTTATTGCAATCCTGAAGTAGACTTGAGATTCTTTACATTAGCATGGCCACTTTTTAAATAAATAAACACCTTGATAAACAACATTTCCTGTTTTCAATTCCCCTCACAAAGAGAGCTTTAGGGAATCCAGTCTGCCTCTTTCGAATGCCATTAACCTAACACATTTGACTCATTTTCTTGACTGAGTTGCCCCTTAGTAGTTTGGCCAAGTCATTTTTATTTTGGAATGCAGGGAAAGACTTTTCCTTTTGTTCTGAAAATCTTGCAGATTTACTGAACAAACCACCCGCCTGATCTTTTTCTTTTGTAAGTTATATAAGTCGTGCTGTGTGAACTAACATGTTGTCACTATTGTCCTAAAGCAAGAGCCAAACTGGTGAGAAACCACCTACCGCTGAATATCAAGCCTGTGCCAAAAAGGCAACAGCTACACGCTGTTCTGTTTTGCCCTGAGTGATCAAACAATCCTGAGAGCAAACAGGAACTTCAGCAGCAGGAATCAAAGGCCTTCACCAGCCAAGCAGAGTGGAGAAAAGCAAGGGAGGGCTTTTCTTAACGTGAGGTGACATTATGCATATATAGGCACCCTTCCTTTGTTTTCTGTTCCACACTACTGGAGGAAAAAATTTCAGGCTGATACAATTTTTATTTAATGGGTAGGGAAACAAGAGAGGATCATTTCTAGAATGATTTATTTATCTTACATGGAAAAGAAGTTAAGAGAACGCAGTCTCTTATACACACAAACACACAAATTTTTAGTTAAGACCTTCCATATAATCTTTTATAGATTAAACAAGATAGAATATTTTAGGGTACTAATCTTAATAGTGGAGTTAATGAGAAGTAATATTTTTAAATGTCACTTAATCCTTCCAGAAAGTTGTTTCTGTGGGTCAAAATGTAAGCTCACTTTTGCTAGGTATTGAGAGGAATTGCAAATAAAGGCATCCTTACTTTGTTTTCTGTTCTACACTATTAAAGGAAAAAAAATTAGAAGAATTGATCTCTTATAAGGTAGTTAATAATGAATAGCTTTAAAGCTGTGTCCATGCAGATCCTTGTGAATGATTGAAGATATAGAAAATGATATTTCCATCACTGTATGTTACTTTAAAACCTTCAGAGTAACACTGGTTCTGAAGACACTAAAATGAACAGGCAGACAGAGGGATAGTTTGTTGCTTCTAGTTAGTACATACTAAATCCATCATTTAGCCATTTATTCTTTTGATTACTTATATTCTCCACAGATTAACATCATCACCAATGTTTAGTCACAGGTCTCAAAATATAGAAACTGTGATTAGATTTAGCATAAGACTTGGATTCATGGTATTGAGGACATTATGTGTAAAATGTAGACAATTCTCGGCTTCTTGTTTTCATCTTGACTTTGTCCAGAGGTTCTCAACCTGTGGGTCACGACCCCTTTTTAGCAATGAAAACACATTGCGGCATTAGGAAGGTTGAGAACCGCTGGCTTAGTCAGTCAGGCTGCTATAACAAAGTACCACAGAGTGAGGGGCTTATAAACAGCTGACGTTTGTTTCTCATAGTTCTGCAAACTTGGCCTTTAACATAAAGTGCCAGAGGTTGGGTTCTGGTGAGGGCTCTCTGCTGGATTACAACTGCTGACTTCTCATTGCATCCTGTCATAGCAGAGAGAATAAGCAGCTTGTTTGAGACTCTACAAGGACAACCGATCCCATTTGTGAGGGTACCACACAACTTCATCCTATCCTAATTATCTCCTAAGGACCCTACTTCCTGATACTATCACATTAGGGGGTAGGGAGGGTTTCAACATATGAATCTGGGGGGAACAAATCATTCAGCCCGTAACATGGCCCATGGTGAGATGGCTCTCACTAGTCTCATTCTCAGCTGTGTTATTTACATGTACTTTATTTCAGCCATATCAACTTATTTGCAATTTCTCTCTCATGTTAGACCATACTACTATGTCTGTGCATTTGCACAGTGTTAGAGAATAATGTTTCTTTCTCATGTGTGGTTTGTGAACATGGAGGAAGTTTCCTGCAGTGACATTCCTTACTTCATTCCACTTTTGCTGTCCTCACATTTTCACTGCCCAGAAGGTAGCATGTGACCTATCTAATTAGAGATTTTGGAAAGAGAAACAGCAGCAGTATGCCAACTGTTCTGTCTTTTTTTTATTTCGGGGAGCTGGTCTGTTAGCATCTACTTAGATGTATATAGTTTGTATCCTGTACCATGGCCTGTTACGGAGTTTTAGAATTTTCTTTCATCCTGCCTTAGTCAGTTGGGGATGCAAAAACAAAGTACCATAGACCTGGTGGGGGGAGTGGATGGTGCTTGTAAATAACAGAAATTTATTTCTGACAGATCTGGAGACTGAAAGTTCGAGGTCAGGGCTCCAGCATGGTCATGCTGTTGTGAAGATTCTCTTCCAGGTTGGAGAGGGCCAACTTCTCTCTGTATCATCACATGGTGGAAAGAAGTGAGAGAATTCACAGGTTCTTTTGATAAAGGCATCGTATTCATGATGCTTCCCCCATCAAGACCCAAGCCTTCCCAAAGGCCTTTCCTCCTAATACCATTAACTGGCGGTTAGGATCTCAACATGTGAATTCAGTCTGTGATAGTTCCCCTATGCTATTTCTTTGAATTATTTCTCAACTGGCTCTTATTTGGGGGGGAACAATGTGCTTTTCGTTGGGCCCTGGTGAACTTCCAACACATGTCCTGTGTCTTTTTCCTGCTATGCCTTTTGCCTTCTTTTAATTATTTTAAAATGCAACTTCAGCATCATCCCCTCTCTGATTCCTCATTTTTTCTTATTCTGTGCTCCTGTAGAATCACAAGCTTCCTTCTCTGTAGCTTATTTTTGTGTCTCTTTCCCACCAAATTGCAGACTACTTGAGTGCAGAGACCAACTGGTTTATCTTTGTTTTCCCAGCACCTGCCACAGAATCTGGTATATAGTAGATACTCAATAAAGGTACTTGGAATGGAGTAAATTGAATTATGAGAAGATGTAAGATCACATTTTCACCTACCAATTTTGAATTATGAGTTAATGCCTGTAGTCACACATAAAATTCCTGAGTGTTTTTCCTTCTTCAGGAACTGTTTGTCTTCCTCATTGCTGTCTTTAACTACTTTTATCCACCATAATTATGAAGACACACCTCCAGGGATTTTATTCTGAAAATTGTTCAGTCCTCAATTCCAAATGGCCTAGCGGTGGTTAAGTATCGGCATCTGTGTTTCTTTCTCAATATAATTATTTTGACTGGCATAGCCAGTAAACATAAAGATGAGTGTGAATATATTTAAGCACCTTGGGAATGGGAGTTTATATTTGAAACTTAGCAACAGAAAGCTGGAGATGAGGAGCTGAAAATATGATCTATGTATTTTGTGACCCTGGCTAGAAATAAATCCTGAGGCCCACGCTAATAAAGTGGCTCATTTGAAGTCAATGATTTTGAGATGAGGAGCAGACAGCAGATCAGGTCCTAAATCAAAGGGCAGCCTTCATCCTTGTTTGCTATGGACACCAGCGTCTGCCGTTCATCATCTGCTTTATTCCCACCTTGCACACAATTGATGCCTGTTTACTGTGCTGTTTAGTATCTTTTCATGTGTGTCCATCCTATCCTCTTATGTGGGTTGTAAGCCCCTCTAGAGTAGTGTGACAAAAGGGATAAACTTCCTTGTATTATCTCAATACAAAAAATACAAAAGAAACTCAAACTTGGCCTTGACTCAGTGCCTTATATATAGGTGATGCTCAGAGAAAGCTTTGTGACTGGTCCTTTATAACACTGAGATAAAAAGTAACTTCCAACATGTAAAAAATGCAGATAGTTATAAATCTTCATGTTTAATCTCTAAAAGGTAATGGAAATCACCAACTATTTGATCCTCATATGGGCTATCCTTCAGTTCCCCATTTATGATAAAATCGAGCAGATTTTCCTTCTCATTTACTTAAGGGAAGGACTATTATATGTGAAGCTGAACTAACTGAGATCCTGGAATGTTTTAGTGATTCCCAGGTTCAATATTGTTAAATATTGTGCCACTGCTGAGTTCTGGGTGAAAATAAATGCCTTCGCTTCAAATCCTGTCTATTAAATAGAAAGACAGGTGTATCATGTTTACAAGGGATGTGACATTATAAACTCAGCCAAAACAACCCATCCAGATGTGCGGTGATCTGTATCCGTGAACCCAGAGAACCCTGTCACAGGTTTTATGGGTAATTTTTGTTTGCAAGCAGTTAGACACCTTTGCAGCCAACTGGAATGTGGCCAATATCGGTAACAACACACAGATGAAAAACCATTATCTAATCAACTCCCATCAAACCAGTCAGTGGCAAAACAGTGCTTCCCTGAAACACATTTTACAGATAACATTTTGGTTGTTAAATTTATGAAGTGTAAAGTTACATAACTTCTTTTTTCAAAAAGTCAAGACTGCATTTCCATACACACATCCACCCACAGAACACAGTTTGGCAGTGGAAGCACTAATAAGGTCATTGACAAAAATAAATTACATAAATTGTATTTAGCAATTTTCAACATTCACTGAGAAAGTCCACGCAGGGGGCATGGCCTTGCCAATTATGAAAAATGTTATCCTGAATAATTAGCAGAGTGTGTTGACAAAAATGTCAGCATGAGTGGAGGTAGCGTGCTTTATCTACCGGCGTGTAAGATACACCTTTTTGAACCCAAAGTTTTGCTAATTTAACATGTTTTCATCTTGCAGGCATACTATAAATGCTTACTGTACATTTGGTAAGGGTAGTGCTTGTTTTAGAAGAAACCACTTCTGTTCTATAGAATGGTGTGTATTGGGGAAAAATGTCGCGTTGCTTGCGTGGTCAAGTGGTAACTCTCTCCTATGGTGCAGATGTTCACTGGCCCCCAAAGAATGTCTGCACTGACTTGAATCCCCTACTAAAAGAGCCTTGGGACAACCTACATCATCAATCTCTGTCTCCACCAGGATAAAATTGAGTTTCTTGGGTTCTTTCTGTTCTCAGCTTCACTGAATTCAAGGCGTGGACAACCTCAGCCCTGCAACCCACACAGTTGAGCTTACACAGGCAGGCACTTGGGACATTGGCTGTTCTAATAACCTGCAATTACTTGAGCCACTTTGGATACGGAGGAGAAATTACTAAGAAGAGGAAGTAAAGGGATCTTCGTTACTTGTTGCAAAGAGCTTCATCATTTTAGTTTCAAAACATAAACTTTTGATTTTATAAGTTTCAGGATAAAAAGATATTGAGATGTACATTTTAATTGCTCTTTTGATCATTCTTTTTTTGTCACCCTCCCAGCAACCTCCAACTCCTGGGCTTAGGCTATTGTCTTAGCTCAGCCTCCCGAGTAGCTGGGACTACAGGTGCCTGCCACAATGCCTGGCTATTTTGTTGTTGTTGCAGTTGGAACCCACCACCCTCAGTATATGGGGCTGGCACCCTACTCACTGAGCCACAGGCACATTCTTCTGAAGGTACTCTCAAGAGTCACAAACAGCCACCTAAGACCAATGCAAAACCATCTGAAGATTCTTTTTCTGTCTTTGATGCATCTGGCCCTGCCTGCTGACCCATACTTCCCATGGACATCTCTGCTGTTTCTCTCCTTTACGCACTTCTCTTCTTCCCTGCAATTCTCTAAATGTAGTAGCTTCCTAAGTTGTGTCTTTCCTAGTTTCTTCCTAAGTAGTCCCTGCATCTCACCCTTTCCCATGGCCCCAATTATGATTTATGTTAAGTCGCTGTCAAGTGTTTCTCCTCCATGAGTTATTGGAGCCCATTCCTACCATCCGCGTGTGTTTTGTGTATTTCATACCTCATTCAGCATGTTGAAAACCAAGCTGAGCTTTTTCCCTTAAATATTGTCCTCTTATTCTCATTTCCTCGTTCTTATTAACTGTACGTCAGTGTTATGGCCAGATGGGATCTAAACCTCAAAGTGGGCATTGACTCATCCTTGGCCTCAGCATCTTGTGATTCACAAAATATGCCTCATTCTTCTTATGGACATGTCTCACACCCCCTGACTGAAGATGATTAGCATTTTTTCATGTGTCTGTAGACCATGCTCCTGTCTTCTTCAGAGAAGCTTCTGTTCAAGTCTCTTGCCCACAGTGAAATGGAATCACTTGTTCTTTTCTTATTGATAACTTTGAGTTCTCTTTGGATTCTGGTTATCAGACCTTTGTCAGAAACATAACCTGCAAATATGTTCTCCCATTCTGAGGGTCGTCTACTTGCTTTACTTACTGTGTTCTTGGCTGTGCAGAAGCTTTTTAGTTTGATCAGATCCAGCTCTCAGTTCATGTTTTCCCTGCCTCCTCAGAAAGCTGACATAACGTGTTAGCAGGCATTTAAGTCTCTTTGGACTTCAAGTCATCTTATAAAATGCCTCCAGATTTATTTTTGTGAAAATAATATTTTTTGCTATAATTTCACTGTTCTGGAAGTCATTTGTTTCATCCACTAAATATGTACTGAGGAGAATTACTATATGACCCAGCAGTCCCTTTGCTGGATAGGTACCTAAAGAGAATAAAATTAACACTTCATAGAGCTTTCTGTGCTCCCATGTTCATAGCAACATTATTCACAACAGGCAAGGAAACAACATAAGTGTCTGTTAAAAAGAATGGATAAAGACACGGTGATACACATATACACGTTTACATACACATTTACATACACACACAGGAATATTAGCCTTATAAAGGGAGGGACTGTCATCTATGAGAATAGTGATGGCCCTAGGGAACATTATGCTAAGTGGATAAACCAGACCCAGAAAGGCAAGTACTGCATGAACTCATGTGTGAAATCTTTTTAAAAAGATCAAATACATATACTAGAAATAGTAGGACAGTGTTTATAAAGAACAAGGAAGGGGAAGAAATAGGAAAACATAGGTCAAAGGGCATAGCCTTGTGGTTATAGAGGATAAATAAGTCCAGAAGGGCTTGTAACTGCTGTAGAAGGAATGTAGTTAATAATATTATTTTGTATATTGAAAACTTGCTAATAGAGTAGATTTTGGGTGCTCTTGCCATGCATACACTTAAATGGGTAACTATGTTCATTTGCTTACCTGTTATAATCATTTCAATGTATATATGTGTATCAAAAAATGTTGTGGCCCGAGGGGCCGCTGTGAGGAGGCATAACGGAAAGCCCCAGCGTGGCGGCAGCTGCAGGTGGGGAGCTAGGACACCGAGTGGGGCCAGTGAACTTTGAAGCAGACTCTTGAATTGACAGGTGGGTCATAGTTTCTGCATTTGGTTAAGAAGCACTTAACGGTGGCAATTCTTTGAAGTTTTTCATTGAGTCTTCGAGCATTCCTGCAGATATCAATAGAATTGAGACAGGCGGAGACAAGATGGCGGACTGAAGCCAGCTTTCTACAGAGGCTCCTGTCCAGAAGGAGAGCTAAAGGACAGAAATTTAGCAAGTAACCTGGTGGATTTGAGCTGCACCAAGAGAGAAGGTTGAAGAACGCACATCAACCCTGCTGAGGCGAGTGAGACCCCAAGGATACAAACAAAAGGTAAAAATCCATCACCAAGAGGATGGGAGTCCCCTCCCCCATGAAAATGGCTCCCCCACAAACAAAGAACAGAGTTCAAAGGTCCTCCCACTACACGCCATGGGAGAGAACCTCTAAAAACTGAACCTACCTCCCCTACCAGGGTGCCACGGTGTTCTCCTGCCAGTCATAAAACTGTATCAAACTGTATATATTCTCTACCTGCAACTCTGAGCTCCCAGCACTCTTCTCCATTCTCACTCTGAGGTCTGGAGGCCTGTCCCACAGGAGTCCAGATTCTTGGGTGATTACTCGAGGGGTGTGGACAGGGCCTAAACTGCAGCTGGTCAGTGCTGATTCTGGGGCATGAGAATGACAAGAGGACGCTCGGCTGAGAGAGAACCACAAAGGAGAAGCAGTTCCCTGAGGCACAGAGCAGCAGTCGTCTTTTAGCAAAAATAGGGCTCATTCCTGGATATTCTGAAGCCACACCCCCATCTCCCTGGGCAACCAGAGAAGGCCGGGCATCTACTGAGGTGGCAACCACCATGGAACAGATCTGGGACAGAAACGCAGGCCCCGTGAGTAAAGGGTTTGCCTAAGGTGGTACCGGCTTGGGTGGAGCACGGGGACTAGAAACCCATGTGCAGAGCTGGAAAGTTCCCAGGGTGGGGATGACCCAGAGGACCGCTTTACTGAGCCTTAGACACACTCAGCCCTCAGGGGATCATCAGCCTATAGACAAAGGAAGACAGGAGGCTAGCACTGACAGGTAACCGAATACAAACCTGCAGGAGCAAAGACAGGACTTGAGGCACAGGCTCTGGGAACACAAAACAGCTTCTCTTCTGCAGGGGAATTTAGCATGGAAAGATACAAATTCCCGCAAAGTTGTTCTGTTCTGTTCTGTCAGTAACATAAATCGGGGGATGGAGGGGCTGGAACTGAGTGAACACCCCCACCCCCATCTCCATCAAGCGCCCAAGGTGTCACTTCTCCTGCTAAATAGAGGCAAGAGAACCAGCTCTTCAGGATATTCTCAGACCTATCCTCCATAATGGCCAGCCCAATCCTCTACCACAAAAGTAAACTCACTCAGAAACTTTTGATCAAACTCCAACTTCCACACTGGTGAAAGGATTAAAAATGTCCACTGGACTTTCGAAAAACTCGATACCCAAAATTTTACCAGACTTATCAATATTCTCCATTAATGTGAACACCTTAAACTGTCCTCTAAAGAGGCACAGATTAGCTTACTGGATACAAAAACTCAGGCCAGATATTTGCTGCATACAAGAGTCACATCTTACCTTAAAAGACAAATATAGACTCAGGGTGAAAGGATGGTCATCCATATTTCAGGCAAATGGTAATCAGAAAAAAGCAGGTGTTGCAATTTTATTTGCATATACAATAGGCTTTAAACCAACAAAAGTAAGGAAGGATAAGAATGCTCACTTCATATTTGTTAAGGGTAATACTCAATATGGTGAGATTTCAATTATTAATATCTTTGCACCCAACCAGAATGCACCTCAATTAATAAGAGAAACTCTAACAGACATGAGCAATTTGATTTCCTCCAGCTCCATAATAGTTGGAGATTTCATCACTCCATTGGCAGTGTTGGATCAATCCTCCAATAAGAAGCTGAGGAAGGAAATTTTAGATTTAAACCTAACCATCCAACATTTGGATTTAGCAGACATCTACAGAACATTTCATCTCAATAACACTGAATACACATACTTCTTATCAGCCCATGGAACATACTCCAAAATCGATCACATCTTAGGTCACAAGTCTAACCTCAGTAAAGTTAAAGGAATAGAAATTATTCCTTGCATCTTCTCAGACCACCAAGGAATAAAAGTTGAGCTTAGTAACAACAGGAATCTGCATAGTCATACAAAAATGTGGAAGTTAAATAACCTTATGCTGAATGATAGCTGGGTCAGAGATGAGATTAAGAAGGAAATTGCCAAATTTTTGGAACAAAACGACAATGAAGACACAAATTATCAGAACCTCTGGGATACCACAAAGGCAGTCTCAGAGGGAAATTTATAGCACTGCAAGCCTTCTTCAAGAAAACGGAAAGAGAGGAAGTTAACAACTTAATAGGACATCTCAAGCAACTGGAAAAGGAAGAACATTCCAACCCCAAATCCAATAGAAGAAAAGAAATAACCAAAATTAGAGAGCAATTAAATGAATTGAAAACAAAAGAATTATACAACAGATCAACAAATCAAAAAGTTGGTTTTTTGAAAAGGTCAATAAAATACATAAACCTTTGGCTAACCTAACCAGGAAAAAAAGAGTAAATCTCTAATCTCATCAATCAGAAACGACAAAGACAAAATAACAACAGACTCCTCAGAAATTCAAAAATTCCTTAATAAATATTACAAGAAACTTTATTCTCAGAAATATAAAAATCTGAACGAAATTATTGGCCACCACTAGGAAGCACATCACCTTTCAAGACTTAGCCAGAATCAAGTGGAAATGTTGAACAGGCCTATATCAAGTTCTGAAATAGCATCAACCATACAAAACCTCCCTAAAAAGAAAAGCCCGGGACAAGATGGCTTCACGTCAGAATTCTACCAAACCTTTAAAGAGGAATTAGTACCTATATTATTCAACCTGTTCCAAAATGTAGAAAAAGAAGGAAGACTACCCAACACGTTCTATGAAGCAAACATCACCCTGATCCCCAAAACAGGAAAAGACCCCACAAGAAAAGAAAATTATAGACCAATATCACTAATTAATATAGATGCAAAAATATTCAACAAGATCCTAACAAACAGAATTCAGCAACACATCAAACAAAGTATACATCATGACCAAATCGGTTTTATTTCAGGGTCTAGAGGCTGGTTCAATATATGTAAATCTATATGTATAATTCAGCACATGAACAAATTAAAAACCAAAGACCATATGATTCTCTCAATTAATGCAGAAAAAGCTTTGATAATATCCAGCATCCCTTCATGATCAGAACACTTAAGAAAACTGGTATAGAAGGGACATTTCTTAAACTGATAGAGGCCATTTACAGCAATATCGTATTGAATGGAGTTAAATTGAAATCATTTCCACTCAGATCAGGAACCAGACAAGGCTGCCCACTGTCTCCACTGCTCTTTAACATTTTAATGGAAGTTTTAGCCATCACAGTTAGGGAAGAAAAGGTGATCAAGGGTATCCATATAGTGTCAGAAGAGATCAAACTTTCGCTCTTTGCAGATGATATGATTGTATATCTGGAAAACACCTGGGATTCTACTACAAAACTCTTAGAAGTGATCAGGGTCTCAGGCTACAAAATCAACATTCATAAATCAGTAGCCTTTATAAATACTAACAATAGTCAAGCTGAAAAAACAGTTAAGGACTCTATTCCATTCACAGTAGTGCCAAAAAAGATGAAATATTTGGTAGTTTATCTAACAAAGGACGTGAAAGATCTCTATAAAGAGAACTATGAAACTCTAAGAAAAGACACAGCTGAAAATGTTAACAAATGGAAAAACATACCATGCTCATGGCTGGGAAGAATCAACATTGTTAAAATGTCCATACTACCCAAAGCAATATACAAATTTAATGCAATCCCTATTAAAGCTCCACTGTCATCTTTAAAGATCTTGGAAAAATAATACTTCATTTTATATGGAATCACAAAAAACCTCGAATAGCCAAGACATTACTCAGAAATAAAAACAAAGCAGAGGGATCATGCTACCAGATCTCAGACTCTACTATAAATTGATAGTGATTAAAACAGCATGGTACTGGCACAAAAAAACAGAGAAGTAGATGTGTGGAACAGAATAGAGAACCAAGAGATGAATCCAGCTACTTACTGTTATTTGATCTTTGACAAGTTAATTAAAAACATTCAGTGGGGAAAAGATTCCCTATTTAACAAATGGTTCTGGGTGAACTGCCTGGAAACCTATAGAAGACTGAAACTGGACCCACACCTTTCACCATTAACTAAGATAGACTCTGACTGGATAAAAGATTTAAACTTAAGACATGAAACTATAAGAATACTAGAAGAGAGTGCAGGGAAAACCCTTGAAGAAATCAGTCTGGGTGAATAAACTGAAGTAGCTTCGAAAATACACTACTGGGACCTGATCGAACTAAAAAGCTTCTGCACAGCCAAGAACACAGTAAGTAAAGGAAGCCAACAGCCATCAGAATGGGAGAAGATATTTGCAGGTTATGTTTCTGACAAAGGTTCAATAACCAGAATTCACAGAGAACTCAACGTATAATCAAGAAAAGAACAAGTGATCCCATCACAGGCTGGGCAAGGGACTTGAAGGGAAACTTCTCTGAAGAAGACAGGCACATGGCCTACAGACATATGAAAAAATGCTCATCATCCTTAATCATCAGAGAAATGCAAATCAAAACTACTTTGAGATACTATCTAACTCCAGTAAGATTAGGCCATATCACAAAATCCCAAGACTAGAGATGTTGGCGTCGATGTGGAGAAAACAGAACACTTCTACACTACTGGTGGGAAGGCATTCCTTTTGGAAAGATGTTTGGAGAACACTTAGAGATCTAAAAATAGATCTGCCATTTAATCCTATAATTCCTCTAATAGGCATATACACAGAAGATCAAAAATCACATCATAACAAAGATATTTGTACCAGAATGTTTATTGCAGCCCAATTCATAATTGCTAAGTCATGAAAAAAGCCTATGTGCCCATCGATCCACGAATGGATTAATAAATTGTGGTACATGTACACCTTGGAATATTATGCAGCCTTAAAGAAAGATGAAGACTTTACCTCTTTCATGTTTACATAGATGGAGCAGGAACATATTCTTCTTAGTAAAGTATCTCAAGAATGGAAGAAAAAGTAATCCAATGTACTCAGCCCTACTATGAAACTAATTTATGGCTTTCACATGAAAGCTATAACCCAGTTATAACCTAAGAATGGGGGAAGGGGGAAAGGGAGGGGAGGGAGGGGGGAGGTGGATGGAGGGAGGGTGATCGGTGGGATTATATCTGCGGTGCATCTTACAAGGTTATATGTGAAAATTAGCAAATGTAGAATGTAAATGTCTTAACACAATAACTAAGAAAATGCCAGGAAGGCTATGTTAACCAGTGTCATGAAAATGTGTCAAACGGTCTATAAAACCAGTGTTTGGTGCCCCATGATCGCATTGATGTACACAGCTATAATTTAATAAAAAAAATTGTTGTGTACTTTACATATATACAATAAAATATAGATAAATATGTACAAGAAAATATTTGAGTTTGTATTATGTGCTGGAAATTCTCATAAATTCTACGGTACAAGTGTGAGACATGCTCTTGTCCTTAAGGAATTTCTAAATAGGTAAACAATAACTATAATCACAGTGATTGATATAATGAGTATTTCTTATCTCAAGTTACCTGCTTAGAATTCCTTTCCTCCTAATACTGTACACTTGCTTGTCATTTCTAAGACCCAGGTAAAATACATCTACCTTATAGTGTTTTTCCTTATTTTGCCTGATCATATTTCCTTCACTTAATATTCTATATAATTTATTTTCTGACTCATTTATTTGGAAAGTAATCACCTGATAGTTTGTCATCTCTTTTTAATGCTAATTTTAACTGTAATTTACTATTTTGTCTTATATTGTTTTTCAGATTTTCCGTGTTCCAAGATTAGTAAGTACGTCGGAAACTTCTTTATAGCCTCCTTAGTTCTTTATAACACATTACTATTAGGTATTCAAACATGACAAATGATAGGTTATAGTAATAACATCTTACTGGGAAAGCAAGTTATTATCTGTTTTCTAATTTGGTTTACATCTGATATTGGCATAAAATAGTTTGAAATATGTTTACACACTTAAATTTTTAAACAATCAAATTTATATTTTATGTAGGCATAAAATATATCCCTTTCAAAACGTGTCCTTGCAATTTCTAAATCTCATCTACTTTTAACAATTCCTACAAGAATTTTTGGTAAAAATGAAATCCAGTGTAGTCTCCCATGAGAAAAAAATAAATCCTTCCAAATAATTTCCCCACAATATATGACCCAGCAGTAGATTTTTGTTGTTGTTGTTGTTGTTGAGACATAATCTCACTTTGTCACCCTTTGTAGAGTGCCATGGCATCACAGCTCACAGCAATCTCAAACTCTTGGGCTCAATTGATTTTCTCGCCTCAGCCTCCTGAGTAGCCGTGACTACAGGTGCCCACCACAATGCCTGGTTATTTCTCAGAGATGAGGTCTTGGCTCTGGCTCAGGCTGGTCTCAAACCTATAAGCTCAGGCAGTCCCCTGCATTGGCCTCCCAGAGTGCTAGGATTACTGCCGCGAGCCACCCTACCTGGCCTGATTCAGGAGATTTTGATCTTTGTTAGTTTGTTCTCAAAGTGTTAATATAAGAAAATAAAATGTGATGTTACTAATATAGGGATTGAAAATTCCTTTAGATAATATATTCTATATTTATGTTGAATAATGAACTAATTCAAAATTCTAATATACCACAGTATTTAAAAATTAAATTACTTAATTGTATAGTGCCCTATTGCTTGCGTAACACATTACCACACACTTAGTGGGTTCAAAGAACTATGTTACTACAGTTTGGTAAATCAGTAGCTCAGTATGGTTCTCTCTGGTCTAAAATCAAAGCATCTAAAGACTGAATTCTTTCCTGAAGACCCTAGGGGAGAATTAATTTTCTTCCTTTTTCCAGTCTAGAGACCAGCACATTCCATGGAACCCTCTTCCAGCTTCAAAACCAAGAGTAGAGAGAAGGGAGTGAATCATCCAGACCTAGTGAAGCCTTTAGATGACTCAGTCATGTCTGACATCCAGACTGAAATTGCATGAGGACTCGGAGTCACAGTTCGTGGTAATTTGTTACACAGCAATCAAAAATGAATTCATCATCTGATCCACCATTCCCAACATGTGCTCTGAGAAGCACCAATTAAGTCAGATGCTCTTTTAAAGAGTAATCTGTTGTAGTAATAATTTTGAGGAGCTCTATATACAATTGCCCAGTCTTGAACAATTAAAATACACATTAATAGGGAATAAATAAGTTTCACTTTTGATGTGAATTAAATTTATTTGATTGTAGACCAGTCCGCACCATGACCATCCCTGTCACCTATTTTCAAGTAATATCTGTTGACAGTCTATGGGACACCTTTTACAAAATTCTGATTTATTATAGTTCTCCTCTTTTTAAAATGAGAAATTGAATAGTAAAGAGGTTGTGTTTTTCTCAAAACCTCTTAATTTAAGCAGAAAAGTGAGTTTAGAAAATAATGAAGCTGGAACTCAGGCTTCCTGCTTCCTATGTTCTTTAATGCTGATCAAAGTTTTCTCTGGGACAATACGTGAAAAGATGCTTAATAGTATTAAGGAGAGATGTCTGTTTTGCATTGACTAACTTCTCTTGCCCTCCTAGTCTATGAAGGTCTGACTCTCTACCATCAGAATGTTTATCATAGAAGCTTGTATTACAATACAAATAAAAAAAGACTTTATTCTGTTTTTCAGTTACCTATAATTTAGAATAAATTAAGTACATATTTGAAGTTCTGCTCAAAAAATATATAATAAATGAGAATTCTAGGTCACTGAAGAAGAGTGCAGTACTCCTTGGGACCGTCTTATAGTGGCCCCACTTTGACATTTTTTTGGCCATATCCTCCTTAGGGTATAAGAAGTCTGTAGGGGCCAATAGGATTTTCCCTCCCCAGGGTACATATTCCTCTTCTAGACTATATTTCAGGTACCCAAGATACTAGGTTTCACTGCTCAAAGTGCTGTTAGGGTCCATCACAAAGGTTCTCAACCTGTGGGTTGTGACCCCTTTGTAACAATGAAAATACATCCTGCATATCAGATATTTACATTGTGATTCTTTTTTGTTTGTTTGTTTTTTACATTGTGATTCTTAACAGTAGCAAAATTACAGTTATGAAGTAGCAACAAAAATAATTTTATGGTCTGGGGTCACCACAACATGTGGAACTGTATTAAAGGGTTGTGGCATTAGGAGGCATTAGGAAGGTTGAGAACCAATGGTCTAGGATTTTCCATGGACACACTCTTCTACAGCAGACCATGCCACAGTCTCCATGCAAAAGGCCTGATGGCGGCCAAAGGATGATTTTGTGGAATATAGACAAATCCCTAGACTCTTCATAGTATAAGTTGGAGCTGAGGTTCAAAAGAGAAGGAGAATGTTTGCAGGCTGGGAATTGGTTCTCCTGGAGCCTCAAATTTAGGTACAAATTTTCCATGCTGACCAGTAGTAGGATTGCATCTGTGAATAGACACTTGACTCCAGCCTGGATAACAGTGAGATTCCATCTCTAAAACACAACAAACAATGATCTGCTAACACCCCCCCCGCCACCCTCAAACTCAAAACCTCTCAGTTTGCATATTCTAAATTAGAAGCAGGCTGACAAATTGTTAAGAAAGTACATTTGTCAAGGTAAGTGGATAGAGCATATTTAACAGTTTCTTGCTGGGTTTATAACTTTAGAATATTTAGACACCTGATATGTGGGCCTTCGTTGGAGCTCTTTTTCTTGCCCCGCAGTTTCACTGGTGGCAGAGGGTGTGTTTTGTGTGTACACACATGTACTCATTTGTTGAAAGGTCTACAGGCAGTAAAGGAGCCGTGTGGGGTGGGGAGGTAAGATGGATACATTTTCCAGCCTTGTTTTTTTTTTCTGGACCTTTCATTCTTTGTCAAAATAAAACCAGTTCTTAGGTACTAGCTTTATTAACTGGTGAGATTAATTTAGACATCTGGTAGATATTTATTAGGTAATTTTTAGAAGGATTTAAAACTATTTATTGCCTGTATATAGTACATTCATCAGCAGTTAAACTCCTGGATTGAGATTCTCAATTTAGCTAGATTCTGGGGAGCCTAAATGCAAACATATTTCAGTTCTTAACAATTTTCTTTGTCCGAGTTCCTTTAGCCCAGTGTTTATAAAGGGTGGTCCCAGGACCCGTAGCACTGGCATAACCTGGGAACTTGATGGAAAAAAAAAAAAAACCTGGCATCCCCCAATGTCAAGAACTCTTAAAACCTCTGAGATGGGCAGGCCCAGAAGTCTGTTTACTGCAGCCCACTAGGTGATTCTGAAATAGTCACAGGCAAGATGTGGGAGCCACCATGTTAGCCTAGATTGACTTCTCGATGGAGTTGATAAAGAGAGAAATACTGCTAAAAGTTTTCTTTGTTTCTGGCCATATTGAGTCAACAGGGACTGAGCCCTGATTATTGAGAAAAACAGCATTTTATAAGTGGAACAAATTACATTCTTTCTAGAAGAAAGGAGTGCACCATTGCATTTCAGAGGTTGCCGGATTTTATCTGCTGGCTGCCTTTGGGTGATGCTTGCTCTCTTTTGGATTTCCTTATATTTATACTTAGCAGTGGTTCCAAGTTGCAGTTTTTGATATTGTTGTTATTTTCCAGGTCCAAAGCTTGAGAGGTACTTCATCAAGTACTGTAATGTCATAAAGCAGAATCAATAAATTAAGTTAAAATTCAACTTCGGAGTTGGAGGGCAGAAATAAAAAAATGCCAGTATTTCTCTACATGCACTTTAACTTCCAGGAGGAAAACAAAATATGTTGCTTAGATTGCTTTGTTTTTGTGTCTGTTTTTTTTTTGTTTTTTTTTTACAGTTTGATTAAATTCTCTGATCACAATAGCAATGCAAGCCCACTCTGATACTTACTGTAAATTGAATAATAATAGAAAAAGGATTTTTTTTGTCTAGTAACAGGAAAGAAGATGGAAAGACAATTAAACTAATTTCTGAAATTTTGGCTAGGGTTAATATTTATTAATTTGCTAATTGATGTTTAATATAATTCTACTTTGTATCTATTTAGAAATAAAGAGAATTAATGTAAAACAGAAAAACAAAAAGGGATTGGTTATACAAGTACTCCAGCATCAATGTGTATGTATCATGGCCTTACATTGGTCAAATGGTCTTCCCGACTTTATTCATCCACTGTTTCCATATGACTATTGTTGGCAGTGACATTGCTATAAGTGAATGTGAAAGGAAGCTGACCCTTATCTGCTGAAACCTGTTAAACCTACTCATAAGCACTGCTAGTCTATGAAATCACTTTCATCATTAGCCAGTGTTTTGAGTCTTACTCTGCACACTGGGTAGATTGCCATGGCATGATAGCTCACAGCAACCTCAAACTCTTGGACTTAAGTGATCCTCTTGTTTGCCTTCCATAGCAGGGACCATAGCCTGGCTAGTTTTTCTATTTTTAGTAGAGATGGGGATCAGCCTGCTTTTGTTCAGGCTGATTGGGAACCCTTGAGCTGAAGTCATCCACCTGCCTTGGCTTCTCTGAGTGTTAGAGCCACCACAGCTGGCCTGTATTTTTTTTTTAAGGACACATATATTCAATAGTTAGACTTCGGTTGCATTTACTGATTTGTTATTTATGAATATTCTTACTCATTTCTTGGGTCTATGTTTTGTTCCTAAAAATTTACATTAAGCTTCCTAAAGATCAAACTTCTTTATTTCATTTGCATTTTTACCAGCACTTAAAAGTTTTCTATTCTGGAGTAAAACTGAAAGCTTTTCCTCTTAGAACTGGAACCAGACAAGGTTGTCCTCTGTCACCTTTACTATTCAACATAGTGCTGGAAGTTGTAGCCAATACAATTAGGCAGACAAGGAAATAAAGGGAATCCAAATGGGAGCAGAGGAGGTCAAACTCTCTCTCTTTGCTGATGACATGATCTTATGCTTAGAGAATCCCAAAGACTCAACCACAAGACTCCTAGAAGTCATCAAAAAATACAGTAATGTCTCAGGATATAAAATCAATGTCCACAAGTCAGTAGCCTTTGTATACACCAATAACAGTCAAGATGAGAAGCTAATTAAGGACACAACTCCCTTCACCATAGTTTCAAAGAAAATGAAATACCTAGAAATATACCTAACAAAGGAGGTGAAGGAACTCTATAAAGAAAATTATCGGGGGGTGGACACAAGATGGCTGACTGCAGCCAGCTTTCCACAGAGGCTCCTGCCCAGAAGGAGAGTTAAAGTACAGAAATTTAGCAAGTAACCTGGTGGATTTGAGCTGCACCAAGAGAGAATGTTGAAGAACGCACATCAACCCTGCTGAGGCGAGTGTGACCCCAAGGATACAAACAAAAGGTACAAAATCCATCACCAAGTGGATGGGGGTACCCTCCCCCATGAGAATGGCTTGGAGTGCCCCACAAACAGATGAGCAGAGTTCAAAGGTCCTCCCACTACACGCCATGGGAGAGAACCTCTAAAAACTGGACCTACCTCCCCTACTAGGGTGCCACGGTGTTCTCTTGCCAGGCATAAAACTGTAAAAAACTGTATATATTTTCTACCTGCAACTCTGAGCTCCCAGCACTCCCCTACACTCTCACTCTGAGGTCTGGAGGCCTATCCCAAAGGAGTCCAGATTCTTGGGTGATTTCTCGAGGGGTGTGGACAGGGCCTAAACAACAGCTGGTCAGTACTGACTCTGGGGCATGAGAGTGAGGAAAGGACGGTCAGGTGAGAGAGAACCACACCGGAGCGGTGGTGCCCTGAGGTGCAGAGCAACAGCTGTCTTTTAGCTACAATAGGGCTCATTCCTGGATATTCTGAAGCCACACCCCCTGTCTCCCTGGGCAACGAGAGGAGGCCGGGCATCTACTCAGGTGGCAACCACCACAAAACAGATCTGGGACAGGAATGCAGGCCTCATGAGGAAAGGGTTTGCCTGAGGCAGTACTGGCCAGGGTAAGCATGGGGACTAGAAACGCACGCACAGAGGCGGGAAATTCCTAGGGTGGGGCTGACCCAGAGGACCGCTTTACTGAGCCTTAGATGCACTCAGTACTTAGGGGATCATCAGCCTATAGACAAAGGAAGACAGAAGGCTAGAACTGACAGGTAACTGAATAAAAACCCACAGGAGCAAAGACAGGGCCTGAGGTGCAGGCTCTGGGAACACAAAACAGCTTCTCATGTGCAGGGGAATTTAGCACGGACAAAAACAAATTCCCACAAAGTTGTTCTGTTCTGTTCTGTTCTGTTCTGTTCTGTCAGTAACATCAATCGGGGGGTGGGGGCTGGAACTAAGTGAACAGCCCACACCCTCCATCAATCACCCGAGGTTGTCAGGCCTCACCTTCTTCTGCTAGATAGAGGCAGAGCGCAGCGGCCTGGCTGAGCAAAAATAGATTTCCTTGTGATTCAGGCAGGTGCAAACCCCTGGAGTAACTGTTCACTACAGGCAACAGGGTCAGAGACCTGCGGGACTATCAGTGACTGGGTATGACAAAGGTGCAAGGTGGGGAAGGAGGTATCAACCTTCCCAGACTGATCTATTTGCTCAGTGGGTCCTCCTGATTCCAAGGAGCACTTGAGCAAGCCATGTCACAGTAGTCACCAGACCCCTGCAATCCAGTTGCCAGAGACCTTTTAAACTCTCCCACCTAAGACAGATGCTGACTGAGACAATTGATTTGGACCTTTGAACTGAGCCAATCACCTGAGGACTATTCAGGTGGTGCCCTGGGTGTGTGGTTGTAGGAATGTTTGATTTTCCTTTTCCAATTGTTGCCTATGGGGGGCGGGTGACTTAATTGCTTGTATTTCTCCAGCAATTACTCTGAGACTTCAACCCAGAGTAACTGTTTCACTAGGATCGAACAGAGACCAGCTGAAAACAAGACAGAACCACTTAGCCCCACCACACCAAACAGGTCCCCAGTTTCTCAGGCCATGGCACTGTACGGATCCTCAACAAAGCTCCAGGGGAAAAATCAAATGGTGTAAAACAATTATGGGGTGGAATCAGTGGAAAAACTCTGGTAAGATGAATAACCAGAATAGATCAACCCCTGGCAAAGAAAGATATGGCAGATGTAACTGAAGATCCCATTCATAAACAGCTGGCTGAGATGTCAGAAATTGAATTTCAGAATTTGAATTGCAAACAAAATTAATAAAATGGAGGAAAATTTGGAATTAGAAATTCGAGGAGCAATTCAAAAGTCTGATTTAGAAATTTGAGGAGAAATTCAGAAGTTGTCTCAAGAATTTAACGAATTTAAGGACAAAACCACCAAAGATTTTGACCAACTGAAGCAAGAATTTGCAGCCCTCAAAGATCTGAAAAATACAGTAGAATCCTTTAGTAACAGAGTGGAGCAAGCAGAAGAAAGGATTTCTGACATTGAAGACAAAGCCTTTGAACGCTCCCAAACTCTCAAAGAGGAAGAGAAATGGAGAGCAAAAATGGATCATTCTCTCAGAGAGCTCTGGGATAATTCGAAGAAGGCTAATATCCGCCTCATTGGAATCCCTGAAAGTGATGAAGTGGCCTCGCTAGGCACAGAGGCCTTTCTCCATGAAATTATGAAAGAGAATTTTCCAGACATGCCAAGAGATTCTGAAATTCAGATAGCAGACATTTTCAGAACCGCAGCATGACTCAATCCCAATGAGACATCCCCCAGGCATATCATAATTAACTTCACTAAAGTTAATATGAGGGAGAAAATTCTGAAAGCAGCCAGATGTAAGAAATCCATTACCTACAAAGGGAAGAATATTAGAATGACTGCAGATCTTTCTGCTGAAAATTTTCAACCCAGAAGAGGGTGGTTATCGACTTTTAATCTCCTAAAGCAAAATAACTTTCAACTGCGGATCCTGTATCCAGCTAAACTGAGTTTCATTTATGATGGAGAAATTAAATACTTTAATGACATTCATATGTTGAAGAAATTTGTCATAACCAAACGAGCTATTCAGGATATTCTCAGACCTATCCTCCATAATGACCAGGACAATCCCCTACCACAAAAGTAAACTCACTCAGAAACTTTTGATCAAGTCCAACTTCCACAGTGGCAAAAGGATTAAAAATATCCACTGGACTTTCAAAAAACTCGATACCCCAAATTTTACCAGACTTATCAATATTCTCCATTAATGTGAACGCCTTAAACTGTCCTCTAAAGAGGCACAGGTTAGCTGACTGGATACAAAAAAAACTCAGGCCAGATATTTGCTGCATACAAGAGTCACATTTTACCTTAAAAGACAAATATAGACTCAGGGTGAAAGGATGGTCATCCATATTTCAGGCAAATGGTAATCAGAAAAAAGCAGGTGTTGCAATTTTATTTGCATATACAATAGGCTTTAAACCAACAAAAGTAAGGAAGGATAAGAATGCTCACTTCATATTTGTTAAGGGTAATACTCAGTATGATGATATTTCAATTAGTAATATCTACGCACCCAACTAGAATGCACCTCAATTTGTAAGAGAAACTCTAACAGACATGAGCAACTTGATTTCCTCCAGCTCCATAATAGTTAGAGATTTCAACACTCCTTTCGCAGTGTTGGATTGATCCTCCAATAAGAAGCTGAGCAAAGAAATTTTAGATTTAAACCTAAGCATCCAACATTTGGATTAGCAGACATCTACAGAACATTTCATCCCAACAAAACTGAATACACATACTTCTCAACAGCCCACGGAACATACTACAAAATTGATCACATCTTAGGTCACAAGTCTAACCTCAGTAAAGTTCAAGGAATAGAAATTATTCCTTGCATCTTCTTGGACCACTATGGAATAAAAGTTGATCTCAGTAACAACAGGCATCTGCATACTCATACAAAAACATGGAAGTTAAATAACCTTATGCTGAATGATAGCTGGGTCAGAGATGAGATCAAGAAGGAAATTGCCAAATTTTTGGAACAAAACGACAATGAAGACATGAATTATCAGAACCTCTGGGATACTGCAAAGGCAGTCCTCAGAGGGAAATTTATAGCACTGCAAGCCTTCCTCAAAAAAATGGAAAGAGAGGAAGTTAACAACTTAATGGGACATCTCAAGCAACTGGAAAGGAAGAAAATTCCAACCCTAAACCCAGAAGAAGAAAAGAAATAACCAAAATTAGAGCAGAATTAAATGAAATTGAAAACAAAAGAATTATACAACAGATCAATAAATCCAAGTTGGTTTTTTGAAAAGGTCAATAAAATAGATAAACCTTTGGCTAACCTAACCAGGAAATAAAGAGTAAAATCTCTAATCTCATCAATCAGAAAGGACAAAGACGAAATAACAACAGACCCCTCAGAAATTAAAAAAATCCTTAATGAATATTACAAGAATCTTTATTCTCAGAAATATGAAAATCTGAAGGAAATTATTGATCACCTTCCAAGACTTAGCCAGAATTAAGTGGAAATGTTGAAAAGGCCCATATCAAGTTCTGAAATAGCATCAACCATACAAAACCTCCCTAAAAAGAAAACCCCTGGACAAGATGGTTTCACGTCAGAATTCTACCAAACCTTTAAAGAGGAATTAGTGCCTATATTACTCAACCTGTTCCAAAATGTAGAAAAAGAAGGAAGACTACCCAACACATTCTATGAAGCAAACATCACCCTGATCCCCCAAACAGGAAAAGACCCCACAAGAAAAGAAAATTATAGACCGATATCACTAATGAATATAGATGCAAAAATATTCAACAAGATCCTAACAAACAGAATCCAGCAACACATCAAACATTATATATCTTGACCAAGTTGGTTTTATCCCAGGGTCTCAAGGCTGGTTTAATATCTGTAAATCTATAAGTATAATTCAGCACATAAACAAATTAAAAACCAAAGACCATATGATTCTCTCAATTGATGCAGAAAAAGGTTTTAATAATATCCAGCATCTCTTCATGATCAGAACACTTAAGAAAATTGGTATAGAAAGTACATTTCTTAAACCAATAGAGGCCATCTACAGCAAACCCACAGCCAATATCGTATTGAATGGAGTTAAATTGAAATCATTTCCACTCAGATCAGGAACCAGACAAGGCTGGCCACTGTCTCCACTGCTCTTTAATATCGTAATGGAAGTTTTAGCCACCACAATTAGGGAAGAAAAGGCGATCAAGGGTATCTATATAGGGTCAGAAGAGATCAAACTTTCACTCTTCACAGATGATATGATTGTATATCTGGAAAAGAACAGGGATTCTACTAAAAAACTCTTAGAAGTGATCAAGGAATATAGCAGCATCTCAGATTACAAAATGAACATTCATAAATCGGTAGCCTTTATATATACCAACAATAGTCAAGCTGAAAAAATAGTTAAGGACTCTATTCCATTCACAGTAGTGCCAAAGAAGATGAAATTGGTAGTTTATCTAACAAAGGACGTGAAATATCTCTATAAAGAGAACTATGAAACTCTAAGAAAAGAAACAGCTGAAAATGTTAAGAAATGGAAAAACATACCATGCTCATGGCTGGAAGGATCAACATTGTTAAAATGTCCATACTACCCAAAGCAATATACAAATTTAATGCAATCCCTATTAAAGCTCCACTGTCATACTTTAAAGATCTTGGAAAATAATACTTCATTTTATATGGAATCAGAAAAAACCTCGAATAGCCAAGACATTACTCAGATATAAAAACAAAGCAGGAGGAATCACGCTACCAGACCTCGACAATACTATAAATCGATAGTGATCAAAACAGCATGGTGCTGGCACAAAAACAAAGTAGTAGATGTCTGGCACAGAATAGAGAACCAAGAGATGAATCCAGCTACTTAACATTATTTGATCTTTGACAAGCCAATTCAAAACATTCAGTGGGAAAAGATTCCCTATTTAACAAATGGTGCTGAGTGAACCTGTAGAAGATTGAAAGTGGACCCACACCTTTCATCATTAACTAAGATAGACTCTGACTGGATAAAAGATTTAAACTTAAGACATAAAACTATAAAAATACTAGAAGAAAAGTGCAGGGAAAACCCTTGATGAAATTGGTCTGGGCGAGTATTTTATGAGAAGGACCCCCGGGTAATTGAAGGAGCTTCAAAAATACACTACTGGGACCTGATGAACTAAAAAGCTTCTACACAGCCAAGAACACAGTAAGTAAAGGAAGCCAACAGCCATCACAATGGGACAAGATATTTGCAGGTCATGTTTCCGACAAAGGTTTAATAAGCAGAATTCACAGAGAACTCAAATGTATAAGCAAGAAAAGTACAAGTGATCCCATCGCAGGTTGGGCAAGGGACTTGAAGAGAAACTTCTCTGAAGAAGACAGGCCTACAGACATATGAAAAAATGCTCATCATCCTTAATCATCAGAGAAATGCAAATCAAAACTACCTTTAGATATCATCTAACTCTGTTAAGATTAGCCCATATCATAAAATCCCAAGATCAGAGATGTTGGCGTGAATGTGGAGAAAAGGGAACACTTCTACCCTGCTGGTGGGAATGCAAATTAATAC
Organism: Nycticebus coucang; assembly: GCF_027406575.1. NCBI lineage: Eukaryota > Metazoa > Chordata > Mammalia > Primates > Lorisidae > Nycticebus > Nycticebus coucang. Next base: position 64,274,425 of record NC_069780.1, on the reverse strand, counting down.
ATTCCTTTTGGAAAGATGTTTGGAGAACACTTAGAGATCTAAAAATAGATCTGCCATTCAATCCTATAATTCCTCTACTAGGCATATACCCAGAAGACCAAAAATCACATCATAACAAAGATATTTGTACCAGAATGTTTATTGCAGCCCAATTCATAATTGCTATGTCATGGAAAAAGCCCAAGTGCCCATTGATCCATGAATGGATTAATAAATTGTGGTATATGTACACTGTGGAAATTATGCAGCCTTAAAGAAAGATGGAGACTTTACCTCTTTCATGTTTACATGGATGGAGCTGGAATATATTCTTCTTAGTAAAGTATCTCAAGAAGGAAGAAAAAATATCCAATGTACTCAGCCCTACTACGGAACTAATTTATGGCTTTCATATGAAAGCTATAACCCAGTTATATCCTAAGAATAGGGGGAAGGGAGAAAGGGTGTGGAGGGAAGGGGGACGTGGGCGGAGGGTGGGTGATTGGAGGGATTACACCTACGGTGCATCTTACAAGGTTATATGTGAAACTTAGTAAGTGTAGAATGTAAATGTCTTAACACAATAACTAAGAAAATGCCAGGAAGGATATGTTAACCAGTGTGATGAAAATGTGTCAAACGGTCTATAAAACCAGTGTATGGTGCCCCCTGATTGCATTAATGTACACAGCTATGATTTAATGAAAAAAGAAAGAAAATTATGAAATCCTCAGAAAGGAAATAGCAGAGGATATTAACAAATGGAAGAACATACCATGCTCATGGATGGGAAGACTTAACATTGTTAAAATGTCTATACTTCCCAAAGCAATCTACCTATTCAATGCCATTCCTATTAAAATACCAACATCGTACATTCAAGATTTGGAAAAAATGATTCTGTGTTTTGTATGGAACCAGAAAAAAACCCGTATACCTAAGGCATTCTTAGTAATAAAAATAAAGCTGGGGACATCACCATACCAGATTTTAGTCTGTACTACAAAGCCATAGTGGTCAAGACAGCATGGTACTGGTACAAAAACAGAGACATAGACACTTGGAATCGAATTGAAAACCAAGAAATGAAACTAACATCTTACAACCACCTAATCTTTGATAAACCAAACAAGAACATACCTTGGGGGAAAGACTCCCTATTCAATAAATGGTGTTGGGAGAACTGGTAAGACTGAAACTGGACCCACACCTTTCCCCACTCACAAAAATTGATTCAAGATGGATAAAGGACTTAAATTTAAGGCATGAAACAATAAAAATCCTTAAAGAAAGCATAGGAAAATCGCTTTAAGATACTAGTCTGGGGAAAGACTTTATGAAGAAGACTGCCATGGCAATTGCAACAACAACAAAAATAAACAAATGGGACTTCATTAAACTGAAAAGCTTCTGTACAGCTAAGGAGACAACAACCAAAGCAAATAGATAACCTACACAATGGGAAAGGATATTTGCATATTTTGAATCAGACAAAAGCTTGATAACCAGGATCTATAGAGAACTCAAATTAATCCACATGAAAAAAGCCAACAATCCCATATATCAATGGGTAAGAGACATTAATAGAACCTTCTCTAAAGAAGACAGATGAATGGCTAACAAACATATGAAAAAATGCTCATCATCCCTATCTATTAGGGAAATGCAAATCAAAACCACCCTGAGATATCATCTAACCCCAGTGAGAATGGGCTACATCACAAAATCTCAAAACTGCAGATGCTGGCGTGGATGTAGAGAGAAGGGAACACTTTTACACTGCTGGTGGGACTGCAAACTAGTACAACCTTTTTGGAAGGAAGTATGTAGAAACCTCAAAGCACTCAAGGTAGACCTCCCATTTGATCCTGCAATCCCATTACTGGGCATCTGCCCAGAAGGAAAAAAATCCTTTTAACATAAGGACACTTGTATTAGACTGTTTATTGCAGCTCAATTTACAATCGCCAAAATGTGGAAACAGCCTAAATGCCCACCAACCCAGGAATGGATTAACAAGCTGTGGTATATGTATACCCTTGACTATTATACAGCCATTAAAAATGGAGACTTTACATATTTCGTATTAATCTGGATGGAAGTGGAAGACATTATTTTTAGTAAAGCATCACAAGAATGGAGAAGTATGAATCCTATGTACTCAATTTTGATATGAGGACAATTAATGACAATTAAGGTCATGGTGGGGTTGGGGGAAGGGGGGAGCAGAGGCAGAAAGAAGGAGGGAGGGATGGGGAAAGGAAGAGCAGAGAGAGGGAAGGAGGTGGGTGGGGTCTTGGTGTGCGCCACACCTTTTTTGGGCAAGACAGGATTGCAATAGGGACTCTACCTAACAAATGCAATCAGTATAACCTGGCTTATTGTACCCTCAATGAATCCTCAACAACAACAACAAAAAATTAGTAGAAAAAGAAAACCAAAGTTTTCTATTCTTAGAGGAAATTAAATAATTTATTCAAAAATAACTAACATTGCAGCTTACATCAGTAATGTCAAATTGATTCTGTACCAATATTATAAGGGCATGTAGAATACATACAGTAAAAAGGAAAATTCTTTCAAAATATCTCACCAAGTTCTATAGCTATGTCTTAATGTGGACCTTTATATTTCTTATTTTGTATAAAGGATTTTTCTATGATATATAGTAGAATTATTTTTTATTAACATTTTAATTGACAAATCATAATTGCATACATATATAGGGTACAACATGATGTTTTTATATATGTATACAACGTGGGATCATTAAATCAAGCTAATTAACGTGTCTGTCACCTCATTTTATGGGGAGACATTTTTAGTTGTTTTTAAGCTCAAATTTTTATATTATAAATACAGGTTTACTATGAGTTCCATTGGCAGGAAGGAAGTAGCAAGCAAATGATTTTTACATATTTTAGAGAGAAGAAAGATACAGAAAACAAAGTTGCACATTGAGAAAAATCTAAAGAAGAAATGTGTATAATCAGAGAGAATGTTTTGATTGAAAATTTTGTGTTAAAAATGTTATTGGTTTTATATGTAGAACTTTAAAGTTTCAATTTTTATTTGTTAAAATATTTTTATGTACATTGAACTATGGAAGGTTTTGTTCAAAATGAATATTTGAAAGTAAAGAACGAGATAGAATGACTTATCTTCTACAATCTTGTACCATTGAAAATGAGTCCATGCCCATTCTGTTAATACTTATTTTGAGAATATTGTACATTCTATTCCCTCACCATGCTTGGCTCTTTAAGAAATGACCATCAAAAAAGGAGACACATAAATATAGTTTCATTGGATGGAATCTTGGGTTTTAGATTTGCAATTGTTTAAAAGCCATATAAATGAGAATATGATCAAAGTATTAAAAATCTGATCAATGTAAACAGACAGCGTTCTACTCACACAACATAATATGCTGAAAAAGCCTTATCTTTCATTTCAATCCAACTATAGTTTGAACATGCAGCAAATACTATTTGTTTACCATGTGTTAAGTGTCATGAGTATAAAGAATAAATTTCTCTGCCTCAAAGTAGCTTATAGTCTAGTAGTAGGAGATAAAACTACACAGATAAGTAAAAATAGTTACCTACTCCCTTTTTATCCTAAGAGTCTGGTATTATCAACAACTAACAATCACTTGAGTGTGCTTGGCTAAAATTTTTAATTCTAAATTCATGCTTGAGTATTAAATTTAATTAATATCATATAAACAATGATAATAGAAACCGGTAAGATGAAGAAATTAGTCACACTTATACTGAGATGCAGATTTAATGAATTTGCTCTTGCTAGAGACAAAATAATTAGCTAACCTAATTTTGTAATGTCTCATAAATATAGAGGATATATCTATAATTATAAAATAATACTGTAATTTTGCACCTACAAGGTTAATTTTATATTACAAAAGTAAATTGAGACCTTGTATGTCTTAACCTTGGATGATTTAATGTGCAATCACTGAATCATATTTTCAGTTTGATCTTCAACTAATCCTCAGGAGATATTGAAGAGGGATGTTGGCTGCCTTTTGATGTACTATTTAGACAGCCAAAGGCACCCTCTGGTGTGTGAGGACCATGGATGTGTTATAAAAGCAAATTTGTATATCACAACCCCGTGTGTGAAACTCCAGACACCTACACTCAATCCTCACCTATCCTTCTGGGATAGGATTGTAGTGTACAGTTTTATTTCATTTTACGGGTGGTATAAATAACTAGCTTCAGGATGGTTGCAGAGCAGGTAATAAAACAGAGCTCTTTTTATTTCTTATCCTATAATTTAGCTACTGCTTTGCCTAAAGAAGTCATTATATTCTCTTTTACAGGAGTCTGGAGGTATTCTTATTTTGAAATCTTGTCTTTTCAATTAGATTTGGGTCTGGGCTCCTTCTTCCATATCATAGAGCATTGATCACACAGTAGGTGCTTATAGTTTTTAGTATTTTTATTAAATTTATAAGGTTCTTTACTTTATAACAACAGGTGATACTGAATGGAAAGATTGAAGATCATGGGCATGTGGATTCATGACTATGTCTGACTCTGGGCAAGTTGAATGCCGACTTTGGCTTTGATGCGCCTGTGCCCTCCCAATATATTTTCTCACTTGGAACAATAAAGCTGCAGTTTTCTGACTTTTACAAATGAGAAGTGCTGCAGAATAAGCAAAAACTGTTTCAATTTCTCTGAGAAACTTATTATGTAAATATACATTATTAAGATCGTAAATAATGATAATTTATTTTCTGAGGCATTAATGCCAAAGCAAAAGTCATTTGAGGAGGCAGACATTTGTTAGTTGCATGGAGGTTTCATCAAATCAAATCTCCATTCAGAGATAATAGATACTTAAATGGATTTTTCTTTTTCGTGAATGCACCTCAAGGTTTAGCAGCAAATGCATTGTTAAAAATATCAGGCAATAATAACAATAATTTTTCTAAAATCTTTATGGCCTGCCAAATTTATAGCACGAATACAAGTAGAAAATCACCATCCTTTGCAAGAATTGAATTTGATTCTTTTTAATTTATTTGTTCATTCAAGTTAGAAACCCAATCACAAATTCCTGAGAGTTGCTGGTCTTGGGTTTTCATTAGACTTAAGATGTTTTAGTTTGAAATGTAGTTTTTATATTCTTTGCTCCCAGGGGGGAAAATGTTGTCTGTCCTTTTTAGTAAGAGAGCATTATAAAATGCAACTATAAGACTTAAATAGTATCAGTAATTCTCAGAGTTGGGAGATACCTGTGAGGTATCTTATTAATCTCCATGAATAAATAAGGAATTTATATGTTATACTAATGAGCTATACCAGAAGAAACTAGCGGATTCTTCAAAAGATGGAAGTAAAGGGAGATAGTTCTGCTCAGTTTTGTTCCAGAAGACAGAAAATTTCAGCATGTTATAGAAGGATAAATTTTAATTCTATTGAAGAAAGGAGACCCTAGTAATGCCCCCACACATATAAAGCATTCATAGCATCTCTTAGGAGATAAAAAGTATTCCTGAATCCTGCTGTGGTCTTTAACCTCATGGACCTTAAGTACCTCTCAAGTCTCAAATTCTGGTAGTTTTATTTGCATCTCTGTCTTTACTGCAAAATCCTGAATACAAAACTCAAGGAGTCCTCAAACGAATATCCCCTTCTAATTTGCCAAGTTTGTTGATTAAAATACTATTTTTTTTCCAATTCCACATGTCAAAAATTTCAAGTCATATTTACTCTTTTATATCTCCCTGCTAAAATCTTTTACAACTGACCAGTTACTTAAAACTACATATTTTTATTTCTCAGTGTCAATGTCAAATATTATGCTATGTGTTGGCTCTCATAGTTTTGGCCCTGTATTACTACAGAAGCTTCTTAACATGTCTTCCTAACCTCTGCATATCCATTCTAATCTGTAATTTCCTTTTATACTTTTATTATGTCACTCTCAGTAAGAATATGACACTTTTTGTTCAGATCTTCTCATCCCAGTATTTAAGACTTTGAAAAAATTTCAGATTAATATAAGGGTACATACAATTAGGTTTTAAGTCTTTCTTAATGTGGCCCAACCTCATCAATATTTTCTCTTACTCCTTCCAAACATCAGCCAATTTGTCCTCTGCAACTCCCCTCAATCTCACACAAACTATGGAGACAAGTATAGGTAAAATCTTAAATTCTTTTTTTGTCCCTTCTGGTGTATTTCTTAGACTTACCTTATCCCACAATCACCTGTCATTTATTCTGAAATTCACTTAAACTCACCATGTGATCTGTATCAAAAGAGTATCCACTTTGTAAATCATCTGTCTGCCAGTTTTTATCTGTGCATATGAAAATTATAAATACCACTTTAACTAAAGCAGTATATACTTTAAACAATTAACAAACACATGTTAGGATCCCATCAAATGAGGGAATCAATAATTAGAAGTATTAGATATTAAATGGAGGAAAAGACAAAAGTGATCTCCCAGAAAAACACAGCTGAAGTATCTGTGAGTGAATGTGTTCCCACCCATTCTCTTAGAGTTGGAAACAATCTCAAGTGGCAGTAGAGACAGCCCTGATTTACACCACATCTTTTCCCTAGGTCCATTTTGATGAGCAGCATGCCATGGGCTATTAGCCTCCAAAACATTTTGGGTTAAATGAGATAGCTCACTGCACATAATTCTCATTTTTCAGTGAGTGCTTTAGAGTTTATCACATCTGAAATACTATGGAGCACATCATCTTGACTTTGATTTTTTGCAATGTGTTAAAGATGAACAGAGATTTTAGTGAATTTGATTCATATAATCAGTTCATTTATTAGCTGATATAATAATGGAATCATCAACTTGTCACCCCTCATGGCACTAATGAACTCCTTTTTGAGCTCTCTCAAAAGGTGATATTTGAATAGAAGTGAATATTGGTTCTTTATTTCTAGAGGGGCAAGGACTGCATTTGTGGGTGTGAGATCTTGTTCCTTATTAGTGATTGATTGATGTGTCCTTTGAAGAAAGAATGTCATTTCCTGAAATTCCTAGAATTTCTATTTTATTCTTATCCTCACCTCAATCTTCATTCCCTATACTTATTGAATGTTTGGGGTGGAGTCTTTCTGTTAAAGTAAGTAGAGAAATAGAAATAGCAGTTCTAAACATGATTTTTATAGAAGATCTTTAATTTTTAATGCCTTAACCTTTAAAGTATCTATCATTCTGAGATCCGAGAAGTATGTGCTTACACAACATTCAATAATTAGCAGTTCACCAACATAATACTGACAACACCAACATCATGGATTATATAATTGGGAGTCTGCAGTGAAGGCAGGCATTAATAATGATAACAAAGTTTATTTAATTATAGACAAAATAAGTGCTAGGAACAAAATGAGCATATCACTGGGAGACCTGATCAGTCTGGGAGGGAAAATAGAGTTGTGGGAGAGGCAGGGTTAGATAAGATCCTCTGAAGAAGTGGCATTCAAACTGTGACTGAGCTCTGAGTAGAAGAAAGGAGTTAGCTAGGTGAAGGTCAGGAACTGAGTAGGCAGGAGACTTCCAGGCGAAATAACCAACATGTTACTTAGCTCTTCAGAGTCACCAAGGGGTGATCTGTGTGCCTTGAATATAATGAGAAAGGAAAGAAGGACGTGTGAAAAGGGAGCAGAGGTCATGACATAAAACATCTTTTTAGTAAAAACAAGGAGTTTGAATATTATTCTAAAATAGTGGGAAGTCCTCCTCTAATGATATGATACATTTTAAAGAGTAATCTGATTTTTTGGAAAGCAGAAAGACTGGAATCAGAAGACCAGGAAGGATGTTTTAACACTAGTTCTAGAGAAAGAGATGATGGTATTTGGGCCAGGAGAGAAGAAAAGGGATTTGAGATGTATTAAAGAAGCAGAATATGGTGATTGCTATGAAGTAGAGGGGGGCAGAGAGGAGCTGTCCTTCCAGATTTATGGCAGACACCACTGGGTGGATGGTACTATCATTTACTGAAAGGGAAATGGTAGTAAAGCAAGTGTTTGAGTTTAGTTTGGGTCAAGTTAGGTTTGAGTTGCCTGAAAAGGGCCTGGAAGGGAGGCAGCAATAGCTAAGAGAGTACATCTGAATGGGACCCAGCTTTTGAGCCACTTTGGTTCTTATTTTTCTTCCACCGAGATGAGTTTCAATGTATCTTTGCATGCCAAAAACAATCAAACAAACAAAATAAAAACTCTCTTACAAATATTCAGCTTCAGAAACATTGATGAATAATATAGATTTATTAACTAGGTTTTGCAAGAGACAAGGAAGGATATACATCAAATAGCAACTCTTCTCACAGAGCTCCTTGTAAATGTTTTTGCTCTTTTGCAAAGTCTTAATAGTAGCTGCTTCATTTCTTACCCTTTCTACAACCCTTAACTTTACCCTTAACACTGCCTTCCCCCACTTCCACAACGAATCTTTATTTCTGTATGTGAGTTTAGTTTTCTTTTATTTTTTGTCATCATTATTGGGGTCACCACTCAACCCCCATCAGAAAAAACAGATTCTATTTCAGATGCTACCCACCAAAGAATGATGGAGCTGGGGAGGAGAGGGAACACTATAAATAATAAACAAACATTTTCCCACAACATAAACATATTACAGACATATTTTTGATAACTTAAGCTGTAAGATAAAATCCGAACACTGAAAAATTTATGGCTCAGTGCCTGTAGCACAGTGGTTATGGCACGAGCCACATACACTGAGGCTGGTGGGTTCAAACCCAGCCCAGGCCAGTTAAAACAAGCATGACAACTGCAACAAAAAATAGCTGGGTGTTGTGGCGGGTGCCTATAGTCCCAGCTGCTGAGGCTGAGGCAAGAGAGTCACTGAAGCCCAAGAGTTGGAGGTTGCTGTGAGCTGTGACGCCACGGCACTCTATGGAGGGTGACATAGTGAGACTCTGTCTCAAAAAAATATATTTATATATTTTTATTTATTCATTTATTTATTAGTATTTTTACATATATGTATATTAGGTTTCCATTTTTTGCCTTCAAAAAATTAAAGATGCTTAAAATTTAATAACAGTAACAATGTTTAAGACTAGAAACAAAACCTCATAAAGAATGAATGAACATAACTAGATTCAGAAAAATATGAGAGAATAGCTGCATCAAAATATTAAGCAATAATAATAATAATTCAAAGAAAGTAACATTCACATTGTCAAATAAGAGTATGTCTATTGTAGAATGCTTTAGGGGGAACAATCCAAGATGGCGGCCGAGTAACAGCCTCCCTGCAACAGGGCATGGTGAGTCTGGGGAGATAAGACTCCAGGCATCTCTGGCTGGTGGGATCTGCCTATAATCATCTCTTTGAGGATACAGGGAATCAGCAAGGGACTTCTGGACCCCAAGAGGAGGACAAAAACAGTGGAAAACTGGCAAGTGGTTGTGTGTGTCCAATCGACCTAATCCCGCCGGCAGCTGTAAATACAAGCAACAGTGAGACTGCAAACCAGAAAGGCCTTACCTGTGAACTGTTTTGGTGTTTTTGGACTTTGCACTCAGTTGAACTGCTTTTGGGGAGAGCTTGAATAAGAGTGCGGAGAACTTTGGGCATTGTCTAGGGCCCCAGACTGAGCTGCTGAGCCAGATAGAGCTAATAGTGTTCGGCCGTGGGCCATAGGGAGCCATTGTGAGAGAACTGCCCCAGCAAGCTCTGCCCTCAGGGTCACAGAGCAAGGATTGGGTGGGAGCTAGTAACCTAGTGACTGAGCAGCTGAAAGGCGGGGACTGAACTACCTTACAGCCTTAACCCTCAGGCGCAGAGTGAGACCAGTTTTGGAACACTGGAGCCTTAGGCTATTGCCCTGGGTAGAGTGCCAAGGTGTCACAGCTCATAGCAACCTCAAACTCCTGGGCTTGGCACTGCCCAGACCCCCATAAGAGTTGCGCCGCAACCCCCAACCCACGATTCGCGCCTGCCGGGCCACCACATGCTCTGACCAGGAACTGCAGGAATCACGCAATCCTGTGTTCTCCCTCCTGTACCCTCCCTGCCTCCACACCAGCCCGCTCGTCTCACCAGAAACTCTGGTAGCCGTGTGCCCTCCAGAGCCCTCCCTGCCTCTGCACAGTGCCCTTCTCCTGGCCAGAGACTGCTGGAGCCTTGGGCTCTCTGTGCCAAAGTCACTGGGCACCAGGCACTCCCAGAACTGTGCACACCACCTCCTGCCCTGTTGCTAGATGTGGGTGTGTCACACTTCAGGTCTACTTCCACAACCAGAACTGGCTGGCTGGGGCAGCCTCAGAGGAACTACACAGGGCCACTCCCTACAAAGATCCAGCAACAAAAGAGTGATCCTGCTGGGGTCTAATCTTGGAGAAACACCTCCCCAACTCTGAGGACAGCCAGAGACAATGGTGAAAAACAATCATGAGGTGAAATCAACAGAAAAACTCTGGCAACATGAATAGTCAGAGTAGATCAACTCCCCCAAGGATCAATGGGGCAGACAGCACAAGAACCCATGCACAAACAAATAGCTGAGATGTCAGAAATTGAATTCAGAATCTGCATAGCAAATAAGATTGAATTAGAATTCCAAGCTATAACCCAAAAGATATCTCAAGAATTCAACAAATTCAAAGACCAAATGACCAAAGATTCTGAGACATTGAGACAAGAAGTTGTAGCCCTCAAAGATCTGAGGAAACACAGTAGAAACTCTCTCTTTTTTTTTTTTTCTTTTTTTTTATTGTTGGGGATTCATTGAGGGTACAATAAGCCAGTTACACTGATTGCAATTGTTAGGTAAAGTCCCTCTTGCAATCATGTCTTGCCCCCATAAAGTGTGACACACACTAAGGCCCCACCATCCTCCCTCCCTCCCTCTTTCTGCTTCCCCCCCCATACCTTAATTGTCATCAATTGTCCTCATATCAAGATTGAGTACATAGGATTCATGCTTCTCCATTCTTGTGATGCTTTACTAAGAATAATGTCTTCCACTTCCATCCAGGTTAATACTAAGGATGTAAAGTCTCCATTTTTTTTAATGGCTGAATAGTATTCCATGGTATACATATACCACAGCTTGTTAATCCATTCCTGGGTTGGTGGGCATTTAGGCTGTTTCCACATTTTGGCGATTGTAAATTGAGCTGCAATAAACAGTCTAGTACAAGTGTCCTTATGATAAAAGGATTTTTTTCCTTCTGGGTAGATGCCCAGTAATGGGATTGCAGGATCGAATGGGAGGTCTAGGTTGAGTGCTTTGAGGTTTCTCCATACTTCCTTCCAGAAAGGTTGTACTAGTTTGCAGTCCCACCAGCAGTGTAAAAGTGTTCCCTTCTCTCTACATCCATGCCAGCATCTGCAGTTTTGAGATTTTGTGATGTGGGCCATTCTCTCTGGGGTTAGATGATATCTCAGGGACGTTTTGATTTGCATTTCTCTAATATATAGAGATGATGAACATTTTTTCATGTGTTTGTTAGCCATTCGTCTGTCGTCTTTAGAGAAAGTTCTATTCATGTCTCTTGCCCATTGATATAAGGGATTGTTGGCTTTTTTCATGTGGATTAATTTGAGTTCTCTATAGATCCTGGTTATCAAGCTTTTGTCTGATTCAAAATATGCAAATATCCTTTCCCATTGTGTGGGTTGTCTCTTTGCTTTGGTTATCGTCACCTTAGCTGTATAGAAGCTTTTCAGTTTAATGAAGTCCCATTTGTTTATTTTTGTTGTTGTTGCAATTGCCATGGCAGTCTTCTTCATGAAGTCTTCCCCCAGGCCAATATCTTCCAGTGTTTTTCCTATGCTTTCTTTGAGGATTTTTATTGTTTCATGCCTTAAATTTAAGTCTTTTATCCATCTTGAATCAATTTTTCTGAGTGGGGAAAGGTGTGGGTCCAGTTTCAGTCTTTTACACGCAGACATCCAATTCTCCCAACACCATTTATTGAATAGGGAGTCTTTCCCCCAAGGTAAGTTCTTGTTTGGTTTATCGAAGATTAGGTGGTTGTAAGATGTTAGTTTCATTTCTTGGTGTTCAATTCGATTCCAAGTGTCTATGTCTCTGTTTTTGTGCCAGTACCATGCTGTCTTGACCACTATGGCTTTGTAGTACAGACTAAAATCTGGTATGCTGATGCCCCCAGCTTTATTTTTGTTACTAAGAACTGCCTTAGCTGTACGGGGTTTTTTCCGGTTCCATAGAAAACGCAGAATCATTTTTTCCAGATCTTGAAAGTACGATGTAGGTACTTTGATAGGAATGGCATTGAATAGGTAGATTGCTTTGGGAAGTATAGACATTTTAACAATGTTGATTCTTCCAAGCCATGAGCATGGTATGTTCTTCCATTTGTTAATATCCTCTGTTATTTCCTTTCTGAGGAGTTCATAGTTTTCTTTATAGAGGTCCTTCACCTCCTTCGTTAGGTATATTCCTAGGTATTTCATTTTCTTTGAAACTATGGTGAAGGGAGTTGTGTCCTTAATTAGCTTCTCATCTTGACTGTTATTGGTGTATACAAAGGCTACTGACTTGTGGACATTGATTTTATATCCTGAAACATTACTGTATTTTTTGATGACTTCTAGGAGTCTTGTGGTTGAGTCTTTGGGGTTCTCTAAGTATAAGATCATGTCGTCAGCAAAGAGGGAGAGTTTGACCTCCTCTGCTCCCATTTGGATTCCCTTTATTTCCTTGTCTTGCTTAATTGTATTGGCTAGAACTTCCAGCACTACGTTGAATAGTAAAGGTGACAGAGGACAACCTTGTCTGGTTCCAGTTCTAAGAGGAAAAGCTTTCAGTTTTACTCCATTCAGTAAAATATTGGCTGTGGGTTTGTCATAGATAGCTTCAATCAGTTTTAGAAATGTGCCACCTATGCCTATACTCTTCAGAGTTCTAATTAGAAAAGGATGCTGGATTTTATCAAATGCTTTTTCTGCATCTATTGAGAGGATCATGTGATCTTTATTTTTGCCTCTGTTAATATGGTGGATAACGTTTATGGACTTGCGTATGTTAAACCAGCCTTGCATCCCTGGGATGAAGCCTACTTGATCATGATGAATGACTTTTTTGATGATAAGCTGAAATCCATTGGCTAGGTTTTTGTTGAGAATTTTTCCATCTATATTCATGAGTGAGACTGGTCTAAAATTCTCCTTTTTGTTTGGGTCTTTTCCTGGTTTTGGTATCAGGGTGATGTTTGCTTCATAGAATGTGTTGGGGAAGATTCCTTCTTCCTCAGTTTTTTGGAATAATTTCTGCAGTACAGGAATAAGCTCTTCCTTGAAGGTTTGATAGAATTCTGGAGTGAAGCCATCTGGACCAGGGCATTTTTTTGCTGGAAGCTTTTTTATTGTTTCTTTGATCTCAGTGCTTGAAATTGGTCTGTTCAGGAGGTCTATTTCTTCCTGGCTAAGTCTAGGGAGAGGGTGTGATTCCAAATATTGATCCATTTCCTTCACATTGTCAAATTTCTGGGCATACAGTTTCTGGTAGTATTCAGAGATGATCTCTTGTATCTCTGTGGGATCAGTTGTTATTTCCCCTTTATCGTTTCTGATTGAGGTTACTACAGATTTTACTTTTCTATTTCTAGTTAGTCTGGCCAATGGTTTATCTATTTTATTTATTTTTTCAAAAAACCAACTCCTTGTTTCATTAATTTTCTGAATGATGCTTTTGTTTTCAATTTCAGTGATCTCTGATTTGATTTTGGATATTTCTTTTCTTCTACTGAGTTTAGGCTTAGATTGTTCTTCTTTTTCCAATTCCATAAGGTCTCTTGTGAGATTGTTGATGTGCTCTCTGTCTGTTTTTCGAATGTAGGCATCTAAAGCGATGAATTTTCTTCTCAAAACTGCTTTTGCAGTATCCCACAGGTTTGGTAGCTTGTGTCTTCATTGTTGTTATGCTCAAGGAAGTTAATGATTTCCTGTTTGATTTCTTCCTGCACCCATATGTTATTCAACAGAAGATTGTTTAATTTCCATGCCTTTGGGTGGGGTCGAGCATTTTTGTTAGAGTTGAGTTCAACCTTTAGTGCCTTATGGTCTGAAAAAATACAAGGTAAAATTTCAATTCTTTTGATTCTGTTGATATTTGTTTTGTTTCCCAGGATATGATCAATTTTGGAGAATGTTCCATGGGGTGATGAGAAGAATGTATATTCTTTATCTTTGGGGTGGAGTGTTCTATATACGTCTATCAAGCATAGTTGTTCTAGGGTCTCATTTAAATCTCTTGTATCTTTGTTTAATTTCTGTTTAGAGGATCTGTCCAGCTCTGTAAGAGGTGTGTTAAAGTCCCCTGTTATGATGGTATTATCAGATATCATATTGCTCAGACTGAGTAAGGTCTGCTTCAAGAATCTGGGAGCATTTAAATTGGGTGCATAGATATTTAGAATTGAAATGTCTTCTTGTTGTATTTTTCCCTTGACCAATATAAAGTGACCATCTTTGTCTTTTTTGACTTTAGTTGCTTTAAATCCACATGTATCTGAAAATAAGATTGCAACTCCTCTTTTCTTCTGAATTCCATTTGCCTGAAAAATTGTCTTCCAACCCTTGACTCGGAGCTTTAATTTGTCTTTTGAAGCCAGGTGTGTTTCTTGCAGACAGCAAATGGATGGCTTGTGTTTTTTAATCCAGTCAGCCAATCTATGTCTCTTCAGTGGGGAATTCAAGCCATTAACATTTATGGAGATAATTGATAAGTGTGGTAGTATTCTATTCATCTTATTTGGTGAGAGTCCATTGCTTAGTTTTATCTTTTGCGTCAGTGTGGAGGTTAGGTTCTGTCCTTTGATTTCTGAGTTCTTACTTTGCTGCTGATCCATTGTGGTGGTCAGTGTGCAGAGCAGATTGAAGTATTTCCTGTAGAGCTGGTCTTGTTGTGGCGAATTTTCTCAATGTTTGTATATCCGTAAATGATTTGATTTCTCTGTCAATTTTAAAGCTTAGCTTAGCAGGGTACAGAATTCTGGGCTGAAAATTGTTCTGTTTAAGTAGATTAAAGGTAGATGACCATTGTCTTCTTGCTTGGAAAGTTTCATTAGAGAAGTCTGCGGTCACTCTGATGGATTTGCCCCTGTAGGTCAACTGGCGCTTACTCCTGGCAGCTTGCAGAATCTTTTCTTTTGTCTTGACTTTGGACAGGTTCATCACAATGTGTCTTGGAGAAGCTCGGTTAGAATTGAGGCAACCTGGGGTTCGATATCCCTCTGAAAGCAGTGTGTCAGAATCTTTGGTGATGTTTGGGAAATTTTCTTTTATAATATTCTCTATTATGGCTTCCATTTCTCTGGGGCATTCTTCTTTCCCTTCTGGAATTCCTATAACTCGTATGTTGGAACGCTTCATAAAGTCCCATAATTCTGACAGTGAACGTTCTGCTTTCTCTCTCTTCTTTTCTGCCTCTTTCACTATCTGAGTTATCTCAAAAACTTTGTCTTCTACCTCTGAAATTCTTTCTTCTGCATGGTCTAACCTGTTGCTGATACTTTCCATTGCATCTTTAAGTTCCCTGATTGACTGTTTCATTTCCTTCAGCTCTGCTATATCCTTTTTATATTCTTCATATCATTCATCTCTGATTTGATTCTGTTTTTGGATTTCCTTTTGGTTATTTTCCACTTTATTAGCAGTTTCCTTCATTGTTTCCATCACTTCTTTCATTGTTTTCAACATGCGTATTCTAAATTCCCTTTCTGTCATTCATAACATTTCTGTATAGGTGAAATCCTCTGCAGTAGCTACCTCATGGTCCCTTGGTGGGGTTGTTCTGGACTGGTTCTTCATGTTGCCTGGAGTTTTCTGATGATTCTTCCTCATGAGTGATTTCTTTTATCTGTTTCCTTGCCCTAATTTTCCTTTCACTTCCTCTTGCTCTTTAAGTTCTCGTGCTTGTGGACTAAGGGTTACAGGACCAGAAAGGTGAGAAGGTTGAAGAGCAAAAAAGGGATGAAAGAAAGGAGGACCGAGTGATAAGAAAAAAAAGAAAGATAGAGAAAGGAGAGGGGGTGGGGATAAGGAATATTGACAAAAAGAAGAGAGGCACAGAAAGAGGGAGACAGGGCAATATAGTTGTACAGTAGGGTACTTTGACACAACCTTAAAAAACCCCACCTTCTGGGGGTTGGGTGCCCAGTTGGGTGGTTCCCTTGAGGTCAGCAGCTCTTTGCTAACCTGGTCACACACAGTACCCCACCTCCACCAAGTAGAGAGGAAAGACAAAAATGCTATAAATCAAACCAAAACAAGCAAACAGAAAACTTTATGGAGATAAAATTGAGTGAAAAACCAAGTGATAGCGGTAGAAACACTAGCAAAAATGAAGTTGTAGTTATTAAAAAAGGCAGCAATGGGAAATTATAATTAAACTAGAAAAATTGAGAAAGAAAAAGGGATCTGTATGGAAAAGATTGAAATTAAGAAACAAAAGAACATCAACAACGTCAAAATAAATAAACAAAAAAAACCAACCAAACAAAAAAAAAGAAAAAAAAAATACACAACCAAAAACAAAGCAGTTTGTATATGTTATTGAATATTGTCTGGGCAACACGTGGTCTTTTGGGGTATGAGATGTTAGTCACAGTTCTGATACGACTGGAGGCTGCTGATTTCTCAAACCCCAGCAGGTAGACACCCTAAATCTCTCTTCAGCCCACTTAAAAGGCACTTTGAACTTGTAAACTTGCTGAGCAGAGGCTTTCCCAGCTTTCTCGCTGGAATCACTGCTGAAGTGGCTATCGACTTACCCAGTGTGCCAAAACCAGTCTCACTCTGCCCCTGAGGTTTAGGGCTGCAAGGCGGCTCAGACCCCACCCTTAGGCTACTTGGTTGCTGGGTTACCAGCTCCCACCCATTTCTAGGTCTGCGACCCTGAGGGCGGAGCTTGCCGGGGCAGATCACTGACAATGGTTCCGTGTGACCCACCGCCAAACACTAGTAGCTCCGTCTGGCTCAGCGGCTCAGACTGGGGCCCTAGACAACGGCCAAAGTTCTCCGCACTCCCGCTCAGGCCTTCCCCAAGGCAGTTCAACTCAGTGCCAAGTCCAAGGACATCAAAACAGTTCACAGGTAAGGCCTTTCTGGTTTGCAGTCTCGCTGCTACTGAACTTACAGTTGTGGGCGGGTTTAGACGGATTGAACACTCGCGACCACTTGCCGGTTTTCCACTGTTTTAGTCCTCCTCTTGGGGTCCAGAAGTCTCTCGCTGACTCCCTGTATCCTCATAGGAGTGATGATAGGCAGTTCCCACCAGCCAGAGATGCCTGGAGTCCTATCTCCCCAGACTCACGGTGCCCAGATTCAAGGAAGCTGTTACTCGGCTGCCATCTTGCTCCGCCCCTCAAAAGACAGTCTTTTCAACAAATAAGGCTGGAAAAACTGGATATCCATATGCCAAAGAAACAACTTGGACCCTAACCTTATACCGTACACAAAAGTTAAGTCAAAATGGTCCAAAGACTTAAATGCAAAAGCTAAAAATATAAACCTGTAGTCAGCACCTGTGGCTCAAAGGAGTAGGGTGCTGGCCCCATATGCCAGAGGTGGCGGGTTCAAACCCAGCCCTAGCCAAAATCATTGGAAGCCATGTCCAATCTCTCCTCCAGCCTTTCCCAGCAACACCCACAGTAGAAACTCTCAGTAACAGAATGGAACAAGCAGAAGAAAGGATTTCTGACATTGAAGACAAAGCTTTCGAATGCTCCCAAACTCTCAAAGAGTAAGAGAAACGGAGGGCAAAAACAGATCACTCTTTCAGAGAGCTCTGGGATAATTCAAAGAAAACCAATATTTGTCTAGGGATCCTTGAAAGTAACGAAGTGCCTTTACAAGGCACAGAGTCTCTTCTCCATGAGGAGAAGAGAGAACTTTCCAGACATGCCAAAAGAAGGAGAACTTTCTAGACATGCCAAAAGGTTCTGAAATTCAGATAGCAGACAGTTTCAGAACTCCAGCATGACTCAACCCAAATAAGACATCCCCCAGACACATCAGAATCAACTTCACTAATTTAATATGAAGAGAAAATTCTGAAAGCAGCCAGATGAAAGAAAACTATCACTTACAAGGGGAAGAATATTAGAATAACTGCAGATATCTCTGCTGAAACCTTTCAAGCTAGAAGAGGATGGTCATCGACTTTTAATCTCCTAAAACAAAATAACTTTCAACCCAGGATCCTGTACCCAGGTAAACTAAGTTTCATTTATGACGGAGAAATTAAATACTTTAATGACATTCACATGTTGAAGAAATTTGCCATAACTAAACCAGCTCTCCAGGAAATTCTCAGACCTATCTTCCATAAACCAGTGTCCTCTTCCACCACAAAAGTAAACCCACCCAGAAAATTTTGATCAAATTCCAACTTCCACAGTCGCAAAAGGATTAAAAATGTCCACTTGACTCTTGAAAGGCTTATCAATATTCTCAATTAATGTGAATGGTTTAAACTGTCCTCTAAAGAGGCACGGGTTGGCTGACTGGATACAAAAGCTCAAGCCAGATATCTGCTGCATACAAGAATCGCATCTTACATTAAAAGACAAATCTAACTCAAGGTGAAGGGATGGTTATCTATACTCCAGGCAAATGGAAAGCAGAAAAAAAGCAGGCATTGCAATCCTGTTCACAGACGCAATAGGCTTTAAACCAACTGAAATAAGGATAAGGATGGGCATTTCATATTTGTTAAAGGTAATAATATGATGAGATTTTAATTATTTTTTTGTTTGTTTTTGCTGAATAAATATTTATTGAAAGAATGAACTAAAACTCTGAGAGTTAAGTAACACACTCAAATGTAAGAAAAGGCACTTCATGCTAAAATAATAAAACCCAGAATCTCCGAGGTTAGTGCTGGAATAATAATCTCAGATGAGAAGACTTGTGGAACCAAGCAGCCCAGGTCCCCAGGACTGATTGCAGAACTCTGTAGCACAGCCAGGACGAGGCCGTGAGTGGAATAAGTGATTCCTAGATGCGGAGGGGCAATGCGAGTGAACTAACTGCACTGTGGATGCAGAACGTGGATGCCCACATTCTGTGAACAGGCAACCTTGGGAGTTGCCGACTGTAGCTCCCTCCTGGCCTCCTCCTGCTTTCTTTCTTTTTTTTATTATTATTATTTTTTGTAGAGACAGAGTCTCACTTTATGGCACTCTATAGAGTGCCATGGCATCACACAGCTCACAGCAACCTCCAACTCCTGGGCTTAAGTGATTCTCTTGCCTCAGCCTCCCGAGTAGCTGGGACTACAGGTGCCCACCACAACGCCCAGCTATTTTTTGGTTGCAGTTCAGCCGGGGCCGGGTTTGAACCCGCCACCCTCGGTATATGGGGCTGGCACCTTACCAACTGAGCCACAGGTGCTGCCCGAGATTTTAATTATTAATATTTATGCACCCAACCAGAATGAACCACACTTTATAAGAGAAACTCCAGCAGACATGAGCAGCTTGATTTCCTCCAGTTCCATAATAGTTGGAGATTTTAACACTCCTTTAGCAGCGCTGGCTAGATCCTCTGAAAAGAAGCTAAGCAAAGAAATCTTAGATTTAAACTTAACCATTCAACATCTGGACTTAACAGACATCTACAGAACATTTCATCCCAACAAAACTGAATACACATTCTTCCCATCAGCCCACGGAACATACTCCAAAATTGACCACATCCTAGGCCACAAATCTAACCTCAGAAAATTTTAAAAAATAGAAATGATTCCTTGCATCTTCTCACACCATCATGGAATAAAAGTTGAACTCAATAACAATAGGAACCTGCATACCCATACAAAAACATGAAAGCTAAACAACCTTATGCTGAAGGATAGATGGGTTATAGATGAGAGTAAGAAGGAAATCACCAAATTTTTGGAACAAAACAACAATCAAGACACAAAAGACCAGAATATCTGGGATACTGCAAAGGCAGTCCTAAGAGGGAAATTTATAGCACTGCAAGCCTTTCTCAAGAAAACGGAAAGATAGGAAATTAATAACTTAATGGGACATTTCAAACAACTGGAGAAGGCAGAACACTCCAACTCCAAACCCAGCAGAAGAAAAGAAATAACCAAAATCAGAGCAGCATTAAATGAAATTGAAAACAAAAGAATTATACAAAATATCAATAAACCCAAAAGTTGTTTTTTTAAAAAGATCAATAAAATCCTTTGGCCAACCTGACCTTTGGCCAACCTGACCAGGAAAAAAAGAGTAAAATCTCTAATTTCATCAAACATAAATGGTAATGATGAAATAACAACAGACCCCTCAGAAATTAAAAAAATCCTTAATGAATACTACAAGAAACTCTACTCTCAAAAATATGAAAATCTGAAAGAAATCGACCAATACCTGGAAGTACGCCACCTACCAAGACTTAGCCAGAATGAAGTGGAAATGTTGAACAGGCCTATATCAACTTCTGAAATAGCATCAACTATACAAAAATCTTCCTAAAAAGAAAAGCCCAGGACCAGATGGCTTTATGTCAGAATTCTACCAAACATTTAAAGAATAACTTGTACTTATATTACTACACCTCTTCCAAAATATAGAAAAAGAAGGAATATTACGCAACACATTCTATGAAGCAAGCATCACCTTGATCCCCAAACCAGGGAAAGAACCAACAAGAAAAGAAAATTGTAGACCAATATTACTAATGAATATTGATGCTGAAATACTCAATAAGATCCTAACAAACAGAATCCAACAACACATCAAAAAAATTATACACCACAACCAAGTGGGATTTATCCCAGGGTCTCAAGGCTGGTTCAATATACGTAAATCTATAAATGTAATTCAGCATATAAACAAACTAAAAAATAAGGACCATATGATTCTTTCAATTGATGCAGAAAAAGCTTTTGATAATATCCAGCATCGCTTTATGATCAGAACACTTAAGAAAATTGGTATAGAAGGGACATTTCTTAAACTAATAGAGGCATCTACAGCAAACCCACAGCCAATATCGTATTGAGTGGAGTTAAACTGAAATCATTTCCACTTAGATCAGGAACCAGGGAAGGTTGCCCATTGTCTTCATTGCTCTTTAACATTGTAACGGAAGTTTTAGCCATTGCAATTAGGGAAGAAAAGGCAATGAAAGGTATCCACATAGGGTCAGAAGAGATCAAACTTTTACTCTTCGCAGATGATATGATCGTATATCTGGAAAACACTAGGGATTCTACTACAAAACTTTTAGAAGTGATCAAGGAATACAGCGATGTCTCAGGCTACAAAATCAACACCCATAAATCTCTAGCCTTTATATATACCAACAATAACCAAGCCAAAAAAACAATCAAGGACTCTGTTCCTTTCACAGTAGTGCCAAAGAAGATGAAATATTTGGGAGTATACCTAACAAAGGACGTGAAAGATCTCTACAAAGAGAACTATGAAACTTTAAGAAAAGAAATAGCTGAAGATGTTAACTAATGGAAAAACATACCATACTTATGGCTGGGAAGAATCAACATTGTTAAAATGTCTATACTACCCAAAGCAATATATAATTTTAATGCAATTCCTATTAAAGCTCCATTGTCATATTTTAAAGATCTTGAAAAAATAATTCTTTGTATTATATGGAATCAGAAAAAAACCTCGAATAGCCAAAACATTACTCAGCAATAAAAACAAAGTGGGAGGAATCACGCTACCAGAGCTGAGACTGTACTATAAATCAATAGTGATCAAAACAGCATGGTATTGGCACAAAAACAGAGAAGTAGATGTCTGGAACACAATAGAGAGAACCAAGAGATGAATCCAGCTACTTATCATTATTTGATCTTTGACAAGCCAATTCAAAACATTCAGTGGGGAAAAGATTCCCTATTTAACAAATGGTGCTGGGTGAACTGGCTGGCAACCTGTAGAAGATTGAAACTGGACCCACACCTTTCACCATGAACTAAGATAGACTCTCACTGGATAAAAGATTTAAACTTAAGACATGAAACTATAAAAATACTTGAAGAAAGTGCAGGGAAAACTCTCGAAGGAATTGGCCTGGGTGAATATTTTATGAGGAGTACTTCCCAGGCAATTGAAGCAGCATCAAAAATACACTACTTGGACCTGATCAAACTAAAAAGCTTCTGCACAGCCAAGAACATAGTAAGTAAAGCAAACAGACAGCCCTCAGAATGGGAGAAAATATTTGCAGGTTGTACCTCTGATAAAGGTCTAATAACCAGAATCCACAGAGAACTCAAACGTATTAGCAAGAAAAGAACACGTGATCCCATCTCAGGGTGGGCAAGGGACTTGAAGAGAAACTTCTCTAAAGAAGACAGATGCACGATCTACAAACACATGAAAAAAAGCTCATCATCCTTAATCATCAGAGAAATGAAAATCAAAACTACTTTGAGATAGCACCTGTCCCCAGTAAGTGTATCCCACATATCAAAATCCCCAAACCAGAGATATTGGCGTGGATGTGGAGGAAAGGACACACTTCTACACTGCTGGTGGGAATGCCCACTAATACGTTCCTTCTGGAAGGATGTTTGGAGAATACTTAGAGACCTAAAAATAGACCTGCCATACGATCCTGTAATTCCTTTACTAGGTTTATACCCAGAAGACCAAAAATCACAATATAACAAAGACATCTGTACCAGAATGTTTATTGCAGCCCAATTCATAATTGCTAAGTCATGGAAGAAGCCCAAGTGCCCATCGACCCATGAATGGACTAGCAAATTGTGATACATGTATACTATGGAATATTATGCAGCCTTAAAGAAAGATGGAGACTTTACCTCTTTCATGTTTACATGGATGGAGCTGGAACATATTCTTCTTAGTAAAGTATCTCAGGAATGGAAGAGAAAGTATCCAATGTACTTAGCCCTACACTGAAGCTAAATTATAGATTTCTCATGAAGGGCATAACCCAACTATAGCACAAGACTATGGGAAAGGCCCAAGGAAGGCGAAGGGAAGGGGGAGGTTAGGGTGGAGGGAAGGTGCGTGGGGCCACACCTATGGTGCATCTTAGAATGGGTACAGGCAAAACTTACTAAAGGCAGAATACAATTGTCTACGTACGATAACTAAGAAAATGCCTTGAAGGCTACGTCGAACAGTTTGATGAGAATATTTCAGATTGTATATGAAACCAGCACATTGTACCCCTTGATTGCACTAATGTACACAGCTATAATTTAACATAAAAAGAAAAGAAAAGGAATGCTTTGACTCTGAGATTCAATATGGATTCCTCAGTTAACTTACTAATTTTTTTAAGTCTCAAAAATAGACAACTAATATTTATAAATAGAAATCAAAGATAATTTCAGAAAAGAGATCATGCCAAATCTTGTACACAATAGAAAAAGAAGAAATAGTTTAAAATATTTCTACTTGATCTGGGTATACCCGACATTAAAACTGGAGAGAATATATTATTATAAAGGGGAAATTACAAACATTTTCACTTATAAATGAGGATGCAATATCCAAACAACATACTAACAAGTTGAATTAAAAATTAATGTTTAAGTAATGTATTTTGGTCAAAATTAAATCCAATTTATGTGAAAATTAGTCACTGTTTCCTTTTCTTGTCTTTTTTTTTTTTTTTCTTCTTTTCCTTTCCCTCACCCAGTCCTTCCTTCTCTATCTGGTCTGTCCTTCCCCCATGCCCCATTGTGTCATTAATTGTCATTAATTGTCCTTATATCAAAATTGAATACATAGGATTTATACTAAAATTTATTACTGGAGGAAGAGATATTAAAGTAATTGTGTAGTTCCTTGAGAGGTAGGAGGAAAGCCAGTGACGGGAGTGTCCACAAACCAAGGAAGCAGAGGATAAAGAAGAACATTATAATCAGTTTATTGAATCTGTTGAGAGGTCATTTGTGTATTTTAAAAAATACGAATGATTAAGTTAAAAAAATCCTTTGTGTATACTTTGAGCTAATGAAAAAATTAGCCAAAACAAATTTGTGCACCAAATTTTGCCATGAATTTCTTTTTCTTGAACACAGCGGTGTCATTTTCACTTTTTCATATTTTTCTTTGCAGAGCAGTGGTTGGTAATATGAATAGATAATCCTAGTTCCATATTATCTAGTAATCCTGAGGTGAAGGAAGGCAATTGAACTTAAATTCAAACGGAAAGGGATCCAATAATAACAGTGAGTTGCTAAGCAGAAAAATGGGTAAATTAGGTAAATCTTTAGTGAATGGCAGAAAAGTTCATGTCTTGATGGGAAATAAATGACTGCAAAGACAGGTAATTATTTTTAATAGAAAGGCAAAACAAGTTTGTTATGACTCTTTTCAAATGTTTTTAGACTTCAGAAAGAGAAAAAAGGGCAATTATACTTTGCATTACAATTAGTATTTATTATGATGTTTTGCTTTGCTTTAAGTTTTCCTGTATCAGCAACCGAACTGTCCAGACAATTTTCTTGCTTCCTGCCCTCAGTAATCCAAGAGGAGCACATAGATGGATACAGTTATATTCTTCATCTTGGTATCTCTTCCAGAACACAGTAGATTGTCTCTTGCCTTCCTCATTGTACTTCCAAATCTTGTCATTGGGAATTTATGGCAGTTGCCGCAGAGTAAAGAACATAACCCAAATGGGCTATGAAGACTTGGGAAAGACTCAGGAGTACAGATATGTTCCTGAGAGTTTTATCATGCACTCCAATTTTGACTAATTCAGATTCAGCTCTAAGAGAAAACCAGAAACAATAAAATATAACCCTTGCATATCTTCAAAGACCTGCAAATAATCTTTGCTCCAAGCAGTAATTCAACTTAGGCAGCTAGCATTTGCTTTGCTACACCTAACCAGCTTGGCAGAATGATTAAACATTTTAAGTCCTTTTCTGCTGGATGTTTACATTCATAGCCTAATCCCTACCATTTTCTCCTAGCTTACTGTTGATCTGCTTGGGATTCAAGATCAGAATTATAATTGGAGGATCACGAGAGGAAGACTGATCAATGTTACTTTCCAGATGCTTCTCCGGCCTTTTTAAAAATCTTATGTGTGCTTTTTTTCAGAGAAGGCCAAGTCAAAAAGTGAACTGTTTTGCCATTTGGTTGAAACAAAGAAAGGGGGAAAAGTGAGAAGAATGGAATAAAACACCTGCCTGTAGTCTCATCGTTTCATTGCTATCGTTTGCCCTTTCAAAGAAAGGTTGTGTAAATCAAGCTTCCTTTTGCCAATAAAATTATGATAGTTTGCCACATGCTGCGCATCATGCTTTATCATGATAAAGAAAAAGATGTCTTTAAATGAAAGTACTTGATGATTCCACAGGCCTTGGCAGTGATCACCCCCATTGTGAAAGGACAGTAATATCGTTGCTATGCTGAGGCCGCTTAAAGAATATGAAATGTGGATCATGGCACTGAGGTAGTTGACAGTATATCAGATTTGATTTCCCCTCAGAGAATACAGAATGAACCTTGTCGTTATCAGGAAGAGAAATGAAATCTTTAAATATTTCTCAATGTTTTGTCATTTCTGCCTGTCGGGGTGATTTAACATAAAATTTCCCCAAAGTAGGAAGTGCAGGTCTGATTTCATTTCATTTCAAAGATAAACTTCACATTTTTTCCCTATAAATTACTTGAAAAGGCCCCAATTTGCAATTGTGGAGGTAGCTTAAGATCAATGGTGTTTTAAAATAAAATATTATTAGTAAAAAATGTGCTTTGTGTTTTGTCCCCTGCCAATAGCCTGACAGTCCCTGAATACAATGATATCCTAATGTTTATGAGAAAATATCAGAAGGGCCAAGAGAAGTTGCTTATAAATGGTTTGAGTTAACTGTGCTGCCAAAAGAGTTTGTTTATTGAACTTTGGCTGCATATTCCTTACATGACCTGTGGTTACTTGTTGTCATGTCTTAAACTCCTATTTGCTTTTTTACCCCCCCCCACTTAGTTAATGGTAATAAGACTTTACAGACAGTTGCACAATTTTTAAAATGCCATTTTGTTTTATTTGATTTTTCCAAAATTTAAGAACATGGTTAAATATATTGAGTCATTACCAGTAGAAAATACAAAAGATAGCAAAGATCTAACATGGTGTAATCTAAAATTATTTCTTACTATTCATTTTATTTGCTAATTTTTTAGCACCTTGATTCCCCCCACCGAAAAAATAGAATTTTTTTCTTTTTGTTTTCAGTATATGAATATGGCATGCTCACAACAGAAAAAATACAGATATCAAAAACAATGAACATCCCTACGACTCATAGTGCACCACTCAGCATTCTCAGGTACGTCCCTGTGGACTTTATACGTGTGCGTATTTTATTTAACGCTGGGTCACTCGTGCTCACTTGCAGAGTGTTAGAGAGTGAAGACTGACTTACACATTTTTGTTCTTTGGTCTCAGCTTCAAAACTGAATATTCGAATAAGCTTACTTATAAGCTTCGTGCAGTATTTTAAGAGTTATGTCCATTTATCTTTGATTTCCATTAAAGAAAGAATGAAAGAATGTTGCCATGTGCAACATAAGGTATTCAGGTTATGTTTGAAGAAATTTTTATTGGCATTATTATTAGTTATTGGAAAAAATGCCTTATTAATCTTTAATACTTCATCACTTCCAGCATAATGTGGGGTAATAATTATCCTATTTATTGACTGGCTGACTACTTGACTAAATAGTAAGTAGCAAAAGGTTCTTCCTGAATCCCTAATGAGTATGGTACTAGGTTAAAACAAACAAAGAATAAAATTCTCAATGAATTACAACCTAAGACAATGTAGAAAAAGAAGTATAGATAACAGGACAGAAAATTCTGTGAAAAGGTGAAATTAATTAATACTTTATTTCTGCCTTATATTTTTCTGTCTCCTATATGCTCTGGAAAGAAGAAGATGTTGAAATCCTTATAGAAAGTTTGAATTTGAGGTAACTGGGAGATTCCAGAATATTGTATCCATTATCATTTTCTCCTTCATAATAATCTAGTAAGTTAGATTCTAATGTTCTGTCCATATTACAGATTCGGTAACAGAATGAGGGTTGTTTGTTCAGTAGTAAATAAGCACCTACTGTGTGCCAGACATTCCACTACACACTGGAATAC
Source organism: Nycticebus coucang (assembly GCF_027406575.1). Classification (NCBI taxonomy): domain Eukaryota; kingdom Metazoa; phylum Chordata; class Mammalia; order Primates; family Lorisidae; genus Nycticebus; species Nycticebus coucang. The sequence continues at coordinate 64,247,298 of NC_069780.1, read as the reverse complement.
AGCAGTGAATTCATAGAAAAAGTCCTACCTCAACCTGAAGCTTATATTCTAACAGGGAAGATAGACAACAAATGAGATGACCAAATAAATTATATTGAATGTGAGAAGTTCTTGAGTATTACAGTGAAAAATAAAGAGGGAAGAAATGAGGGGAGTGTTCCGATACAAGATTTGACTGACTTCAAACTCAAATATTCTGTCTTCAAATCCTGTGTTACTTTGATTACAGTAGGAAAGCAAGTATAAGAGATTTTTGTATAAGAATTACTGCCTGAGATGGATTCACAGAAAAGAATAGTATCTGTGGTTCATTACTTACTTTTCAAGTAAGCAATAAAGACTAAACAATTGTGGAAAGAAAAAGGAAATGAAAAGAAAAAAAATTGGAGTATCATGACTAGGAAGTTTAAATAGTTTAGTTTAAACAAATAAAAACACTGCTATTTGGCCTCTGTTGAAAGGGAAGAGTTGGAACCAGCTGGCTTTGAATGCTCATCTACTTCCAGCAGTGTCAACAAGCCTTGGAGTACTCAAAACACTCAAAGACCGGCAGGTGTTTTAGATGTATTTATTTTGTCAAAGCATCAACATGTATTATTTTTCATCTTGTGTGTGTGTATCCCCCACCTTTTGTGCTCTGTCCTAGTTTTTCCCCTGTGTCCATCCTTCCTCAAATCTTCCCTTCTAATTTAGCCAAGCTCAGAAGAAATTTTCTTCTAGAGAATGTGTCTCATGTAGAGTGTACTGAACGCTGAATGGATAACAATGAAACGATTGATTCTTTATCTGTAAAAATTAATACAATTTTAAGAGAAAAAGTATTATTGAAATATTGGGGTGAAAAAGGAATGTTATTACAATACAAAGCCAAAAGATAATTCTATTAAAAGTTATTTGTCTCTAAGTGTTATCAGTGTCTGATGAGAGAAGCAGAATCTGTAGGATGGGTAGATAGATAGATGATAGATAGATAGATAGATGAATGATAGGTAGGTAGGTAGATAACTAGACAGCTAGATTGGAGGTAGAGGAAAAAGGGAAAGCAAGGGAGTGAGGAGAGATTTAGTACAAGGAATTGGGTTACTCAACTATAGGAACTAGTTGTATGAGTTTGAAATCCACAGGACAGGCAATAAGGAAGTGAAGCTCATGGGTAGGCTCCAGCATAGAGGCATGAGTGAAAGCTGTTGTTCACAGGCAGAATTTCTTCTCTCCGTGAAAGTTCAGCCCCATTTTTAGGTTCTTCCAATTCATGCAATCAGGCCCCACCCGGATCTACCATACTTATAGCCAACTGATTAGAGCTTTAATTACATCTGAAAAATTCCTTCAGGGCAATGCCTAGAGTGGTGTTTGCTTGAGTAACTAGGGACTGTAGCTTAGCTAAATTGATGCATCAAAAACAAAACAAAAATAGGCAATTTACCTTGTAAATTTGATTTCAGAGAATCTTAATTGGGATAGGTACAACAAACCCCCGAAATATATAACTTTCCTCTTAAGAAATATAGTCCTAACTTTTTAAAAAGTACATTTTGTTTCACTGTGAAAAGTATGTTTTTATCTTTTCAGCTGTCTACATATGTCAAGACTATGAGAAATTTATTTTCAAACGTGATGATAAGTGAGTTGGTCCAGTGTTTCTTCAATGTCTTTCAAATTCATTTCATTCTAAAAACAAAGTGAAACATGATATTGCATGTAATGTTTGTTGCCCACTGAAGAACAAACTACATTCTTTCTTTCTTGTGAACAATCTATAGTTTGTTTATTTTGAGGGATGTTGGGGAAGACATTATGTTCAGTTCTAGTAGACATGATCAGTAAGAATAAATCTTGAAGATATTTTTGAAGGCAATAGGGCCAGGGCTGGTCATGTTACCCAGTTTTGGCCAAGGGAATGTAAATAAAAATCTAATGGAGGCTTTTCAGAAAAACTTAGTACCCCTATAAGAGAGAAGCACAACAGAAGAAAATCCTTTCATTCTTACCCTCTTCCTGCTTGGGAAGACTTTGGAGAGATTTTGTAATTCTTGAAGGTCTGCAGCTCACCCGTGATTTTAAAGGGATGTATTATTGGTATTTGGTGCTGTGTTGGTGCATAGCTTCCCAAGGGGAGTACTGCAAAGGTGACTGTAGTGATATTCAGCAATGAAGTATGTAGCACTTTTTCTAGGATGAGTTTTTGAACTTAATTGGTATGTTTTATTTCCATTTTCATTAGTTTCAAGACATTTTTAAGTTTTCTTAATTACTTTATTGACCCATTGATCATTCATGAGTATGTTTTTTAATTTCCATTTGTGTATCTGTTTTCCAAGGTTCCTTTTATTACTGACTTCTAGTTTCGTTCCATTGTGGTTAGAGAAGACACTTGATATGATTTCTATTTCTGAGAATTTGTATAGACTTGTTTTGTGGCCTAAGAAGTAGTCTATTCTGGAAAATGTTCCATGTACTGATGAAAATAATGTGTATTCTGCAGCAGTTGGGCAAAATATTGTGTAAAAGTCAGTTAGGTTCGTAAGATCTAACTATAGTTTAACCCCGGCATTTGTTGATTTTCTGATTGACTGATCTATCTGTCTATTACGGAGAATGAGGTATTAAAGTTCTCTACTATTATTGCATTTCAGTCTTTTTCTCTCTTTTAATCTATTAATGTTTGCTTTGTGTAATTTGGATCTTTATTGTTGGGTACCTGAATATTTATAATTGTTATATCCTCCTGTTGAATTGACCTCCTTCTCATTATATAGCAATGTGCCTTGTCTTTTTTCATAGTCTTTGATTCATCGTCTATTTTATCTGATATGAATACTACTACTCCTGCTCTATTTAGGTTTCTTGTTGCATAGACTATCTTTTTCCACTCCTTCCCTTTCAGTCTGTCTTTTTAGTTAAGTGGGTTTCTTGAAGGGTTTTGTTCCTTTATCCATTCAGCCACTTTACCTTTTAATTGGAGAACTGAGGCCATTTACATTGAATCTTATCACTGATGAGAAAGAACTTACTACTGCCATTTTTGTTGTTTGTTTTCTGGCTGTTTTGAGACTTGTCTCTTCCTTTCTCCCTTTCTTACTGTATTCCTTTGTAAAATGAATCTCAGGTAGTTTGTTTAAATTTGTTTTTTTATTTTTATTTTTAGTGAATCTTTTTTGGGTTTTAGCATTGTGGTTAACATGAGGCTTACAAAAAAGATTTTATAGATATAATAAGTTTTTTAAAAGAGATGACATCTTAGAACACAAATAGAAGAATAGAAATAAAGGCCCCTGAATCTACACTTTAATTCCATTCCTCTTAGTTTGGGACTTTTGGTTTTCTCAACTTACGTACTTTTGAATTACCTGTTTCTTAATAGGTTACTACAGCTATAAATCTATTTTTGATAGATTTATCCTTGGGGCTTTGAATTATGGGTGGATTGCATACAACAAATATAGTAATAGAGTCTTCTGGGTTTGGCTATGTATTTAATTTCACCAGTCGATTATAGGCCTCAGTAAGTTCTCTTTTGTATATTAGTTTTTATTTTTTTAGAGACCAAGTCTCACTTTGTTGCCCTCGGTAGAGCAACCTCCAGCTCTTGGGCTTAGGCAATTCTCTTGCCTCAGCCTCCTGAGAAGCTGGGACTACAGGCACCTGCCACAATGCCCAGCTATTTTTTTTGTAGCAGTTTGACTGGGGCAGGGTTTGAACCCACCATCCTCGGTATACGGGGCCAGCGCCCTACACACTGAGCCACAGGTGCTGCCAGTATGTTAGTTTTTAAATTTCTTTTTTAGACTGAGGAACTCCTTTTTGCATTACTTGGAAGAAGAGACAAATTGTGATGAATTCCCTCAGGATTTTTTTTTTTTTGGTTGTGAAAGACTTTATCTTTTCTTGAAATTTGAATGACAGTTTTGTTGGATACAAAATTCTTGTGTTGCAGTTATTTTCTCTGAGTACTTTGAAAATGCTGTTATATTTCTTTCTAGCCTATAAGGTTTCTAATGAGAAATCTGATGCTAGAAGAATTGGAGCTCTTTTATATATTATTTGCATCTTGTCTCTCATTGTCTTTATTATCTCCTCTTTGTTTTCAACCTTTGAGGGGAAGTCGGTTTTGGGTTGAATGTATTTGGAGTTCTCTGACCTTCTTGTGCTTGGATATTTATAACTTTCCCAAGTTTTGAAAAATTTCCTGTTAATATTTGACTAAAATTTCCCACCATTTGCTTATACTCAGGTCCACCTTGAACACTAATAATTCTTCAATTTGGGTTTTTGAGGTAATTTTCTATATCTTATAGGTGGTCTATTTTACTTTCCATTTTTTTAAAATTTCTTTTTCTCCTCTTGCTATGTGTTTTCAAATAGCTATTCCTCAAGCTCACTGATTTCTTCCTCTGCTTGGTTCACTCTGTGGTTAAGAGCATTTAAAGAATTATGAGCTATGATGCCATAGCACTCCTCCAAGGGTGACAACATGAGACTCTGCCTCAAAAAAAAAAAAAAAAGAAAAGAAAAAAGGAGCCCCTGAAGAGTTCAGCAAAATACTTCTCAGTTTCTAGATTTCTCTTAGGTTTTATTTTGATGATTTCAAGCTCTTCATTACATACCTCTGATGTATTTCTGAATTGCTTTCTGTGTTACCTTCGAGGGCTCTGAGTTTCCTTAAAATCATTGCTTTGAATTCTTGATCCCAATAGCTCATGAATTACCATCTCATTAGGGTCAGCTAAATTTTTGCTTTGTTCTTTTGGGACGTCACTGTTCTCTATTTGCTGCTATTTCTGGTGGGTATATGTCTATATCTTTCCATGGAAGAATTATTTATTCCTGGTTTCTCTGTCTGACTTATTTTGATTTTCACTGAATATATTTGCTTAGTGAATTTTCCCTAAAGGTCCTTGCCTCATTTTCAGCTCTAAGAGGCACCGTGAGCTCAGGTTCATCTCAGCTCCAGTAAATGATCAGAGCACTGCCTGTCCCAAGTGGGGGAGGGATTATTCCAGCAATGTAGGATAATCCAGCAGTGGCTAGGGGTTGGTGGGTTAGTGCTCAGGGGACCTGGGATATGTACCTCCTATGGCCAAGATACAGAGCAGAGTCTCCTGGTTGTGGATGTTAGTCTCACCTCTTCCCTATTTGCTTTTGTTTGTCTTCCAGATGTTTCTCCTTCAGGCAGTCACAATGCTACCATAGGTTAAGGGTAGGACAGGTCTCCTGCCAGGGAGCCCAAAAAGGTGGGGAAATTGGCTAACCACCTCAATTTCTCTTTTCCCAGTGTAGGAGCCGTGAGTCATGCGGAGATCTTCTGTATGGTTGGTACCTGGCAAAATGGGAATGAGAGGTATTGTTGATGTGGAAGTCCAGTTCTCTTACTGCCTGCTCAGAGTTTTTCAGTTTCTTTGTAGCCCTGGGAACTATCTCATCTTCATATTTGACCTCTGAGTTATTGTTGGAGAAGATAGCATTACTGTAAATTTGTTTTTGGCTATCTGTGTGGGAGAGAATGCAGCTTGTTTTATGCTACCATTTCCTAACTGGAAGTTCCTTGAGAATTACTAATCCAAGGATATTCTATAAAACATCTGAACAATACTACTCCAAACTATTAAGGGTCATTGTAGGAGGACTGTAGATGGCCTGTAGAAGCTGGTAAAGGAAAGGAAACAGATTCTCCCCTACAACATCCAAAAAGAAGCATCCCCCACCCCAATACATGAATTTTAGCCCAGTTAGACTTGTGTTGGACTTCTCACCTACAGAGCTGCAAGATAATAAATTTATATTGTTTTAAGCCATTAAGTTTGTGGTAATACTTTACTTCAGCAAAAGAAAACTATACAGTCATCAAAAACAAGAAAATTCAAACAAACTATCACAGCCAAGAGGACTCCAAGAAGACTTGGTGACAAAATGTAGTATGGTATCTTGGATGGGATCCTGGAACAGAAAAAAGGAAATTAAAAACTTAGTAAAAACTAAGGAAATTTGTATAAAGCAGGGCCTTTAATTAATCACAATGTATTAATGTTTATTTATTAATTTTGTATCATAATGTATAATATTAATAACAGGAAGCTAGAGGGGAAACCCTTTGTACTATCTTTGCAATTTTTCTATAATTTTAAAACTATTCTAAAATGAAACATTTATTTCTAGATAGCTAGAGAATCCATTTGGACAATTTCACTTGCAAACATTGGAATATCGTATTAATAGTGGCTTATATCTTAAGACATTTACTTTTTATTTTGCCTTTTGTTAAATAAATAGCTACTAGGTGTAGGGCTACTACAGAGAATATGAAAAGGAATCCATAGAGGACTTCGTTCTCAAGGAACTCAGGTTCTAGTTGGGAAGACAATATGTTTGTGCATTGCTGTAATACAGTAATACAGCAGTAAATGGGTAAAAGCCATGTGGCTAAAGTTTAAAGGACATTGGATAAGAAAAATTAACTTCTAATTAGGGACCTTGTGAAGGAGGTAGCATATGCATTCTGCCTTGAAGTATAACCAGAGTTTGTACATGTGTGCTTGGAGAAGACTGAAAGGCCAAAAGTATTAGAAGGGTCTTGAAAAGGAGGATGTTAGCAGGAAGTACGTGGAACTCAAGTGCCTTGAAGACTGGAATTATGTTTTTTTTTTTTTTTTATTTGGCCGGGGCTGGGTTTGAACCCGCCACCTCCGGCATATGGGACCAGCGCCCTACTCCTTGAGCCACAGGGGCCGCCCAAGTAATAAAGAGCTATATCTTTTTTTTTTTGGTTTTTGGCCAGGGCTAGGTTTGAACCTGCCACCTCCGGCATGTGGGACCGACGCCCTACTCCTTGAGCCACAGGCGCCTCCCTGGAATTATGTTTATCTTGCCTAACAGTACTTCCAAAAGAACATGCAGCAGTTGTGCCACAAATATTCATCAGTTAAGTGAAGGAAAATAGTTCAGAAATAAGTTGTGAAGATCTTGAATGCTAAATTAGTGAGCTAGCTACTTAAAGTTTTTAAGTAAAACAATATGATTTGAGCCATACTGTTTGAAAGATTAATCTGGCAAAAAATGTAGTTTAGATCGAAGAGGAGAAGAAATAAAATATTAAGCTTGTATAAGCAAGAATTTTATTTATATTAATCTTTTTGTTTTCTAACAGAACTATTAGTCTATTTTTATTAAAAATTAGATTTTTATTTGTATCAAATTAACACATTAAAAAGTCAGTGATTTATAATGAAAAATACAGTCTCTTATTCGTGTTTAACAATCCCAATGTCTCTTTATCAGAGCTAATAGTGTTCAGTTCTTTTAAGTGTTTATTCTAATATTTAACAACTTATTTCTAAGTTTTTTTTTTTTGAGATGGAGTCTCACTATGTCACACTCGGTAGAGTGCTGTGGCATCACAGCTCACAGCAACCTCAAACTCTTGGGCTTAAGTGATCCTCTCGCCTCAGCCTCCCAAGTAGCTGGGACTATAGGCACCTGTCATAACACCTAGCTATTTTTTTGTTGCAGTTGTCATTGTTGTTTAGCAGGCCCAGGCTGGGTTAGAACCCACCAGCCCTGGTGTATGTGGCTGACATCCTAACCACTGAGCTATGGCTGCTGAGCCAACTTATTTCTAAGTAACAAAAATTTATGGTTGGTTTTTGATTTTTAAATTTTAGATATTACTTTTTTGACTATTCTGGAAAATAAGCATTTTACAATCTCACACTAGCATATAATCTCCTACATTCTTGCCCATGATTCCTCTCTTCCATTCATTTAGTATAAATGCATTAACCATTTTTGTTAATCAGTATTTGATGTATACATATTTATGACTACATAAACATTATGCATGGCTAAGCTATGTGGGCTAGTATGGTTATCACACTTCTTATATAACTTTTTATTTTTATTAAAGATAATAATTGCTTTGTTTTTTGTTTACCTATTTTTCTATAGTTCTTTTAGTGGGGTTAAGCACACTAGGCAATCTCTTTTTTTTTGAGACTCACTATGATCTCACTATGTTGAGAGAGTCTCACCATGTTGCCCTGGGTAGAGTGCTGTGGTGTCATAGCTCACACTAACCTCAAACTCTTGGGTTTAAGCGAGTCTCTTGCCTCAGCCTCACCAGTAGCTGGGACTACAAGTGCCCACCACAATGCCTGGCTATTTTTTTGTTGCAGTTGTCATTGTTGTTTAGTCGGCCTGGGCCGAATTAGAACCTGTCAGCCTCCATGCATGTGGCTAGTGCCATAACCACTGAGCTATGGGTGCCAAGGCAACCCTAAGAAATCTTCGACCTCTTGTACCAATTTGGACCAAGTACTCTCTGAAATTATTTTCAGGATAATATATTATTTTAAGATGTATTATATTTAAAATTTGAACCGTTTTTTTTTCTTATTGTCTTTCCTGTTTCTTTGATTTCTTGTTTTCCTCTTCACTCCCTGGTTTTCTTAAAGTTTCTTACTATGACATCTGGAAAGTAATATTCTTAAAAGATTATATATGCACATTCTCTTGCTCAAATTAATACATTAGATGAATGTACAAGTCTAGTTTGAAACTATTATTCCTCAGAATTTTGAAGACACTGGTTAATTATTTTCCAGTGTCTAGTAATACTGCTGAGTGCAGTGTCTTTTTGATTTTTGATCCTTCTAATGCAGCATATAAGTTATCCCTGAGAATTTTCAGACATTCTCTTTTTAAATTTTTAAAATAAATCCATGTTCTGAAACTTCACTAATGTGTGCCTTAATGTGGCTGCTTCTTCCCTGTTTTACATCATTTTTTTGTTCTATTTTTTATTAGTTCCTTCCAATTTTAGTTTCTAATCCTTCAAATTAATACAAATCTTTATGCTCTTTATCTTTGTGATGTTTACATTCTGAAGATTTTTAAAGATTAAATTTCTGTTCTCATTTCATAGATATACTCTTTTATCTTTCTGAAAATGTTAATTACAGCTTCAAGGAGGGTTTACTCAGTTTCTCTTCCCCTTGAGTTTTCTAGTTCTTCAAATGTCTAATGATCCTTGACTTCCATTTGGTCTGATTAAAGGTTCTATAACCATCTGTGAGACATCACTACAGGGTGAACAGATGGAGTTCCCATTGTTTCACTCACGAACTCTCAAGTGTGAGAGGTATAGGTCTTTTGTTTTAGACTAGCTCAAGGAAAAATCCTCCAGTTTCCAATAATCTGCCTGGGGATAAAAGCCCTGTTGCTCTTTTCTATGAACTAAGCAGAGTAACTGGTATTTCTCATTCTTCATTCTGTAAACTTTTACTTAATTCTCCTGTTTCAGGATGGTGACATAAAGCAGCCTTTGGTGTGAAAGGTCTTACAGAGATTAGGAACTTTCAAATTCAATTTCGCATGAAATTGAATTTGAAAGTTCCTAATCTCTGTAATCCATCACTTCCTGGATGGAGGATGTTATAGGAAGAATCTTGGACTAGATATTGCTCATTGTACAATTCCATGATCTTTTATCTAAAATCCTTGGAGCCATATATGTTTGAAGATTCAGATTCCTTTAGATTTTAGAAAAATAATTGCAATACAATTGACCCTTGAACAATGCAGGGGGCAGCAGTCTAAAATCCACTTATAAATTTTGACTCTCCAAAAACTCTACTGTTGACTCCCCAAAAACCTTACCAATAACATAAATGGTTGATTAATGCATATATGTAGTATTTTATGGTATTACTGTATTTTTACAATGAAGTAAGCTAGACAACAGAAAATGTTAATAAAATCACAAGGATGAGAAAATAATTAGAGTAGCATAGTACATGTAAGTTTACAAGATGAATCATCATGTATTTGAAATGGCAGGCAACTGTAGCAGCAATACCAATCTATGGTACCCTTCAAGCAATCTAACTTTTTCTTGTATTGTCATGACTTTTCTCTGTTCTTGAGAACACTTCCAGCACCACTACTGGCACTTTGTATGGGTCCCATAGGGTTATTCAAGGTTTACAGTATTGCACTAAATACAATGTAAAATACATGAGAACCTCAAGAGATCACTTTTTACTGTGATATGTAATTTACTGGAGAGACAAACTGCTCACATGGAGATAATTAGGATCACTTGATGTGTTAAGCAAATATTCGCAATACTAGAGTTCACCACAATAGCAACAGGAGATAGCTATGAAGGTATTACTGTAGTATAAATATAAATGACAGTTAATTTTATACAGTTATGATTTAATACTGTATCTTTATATTTGTTTATATTTCTCTTGACTGAATAGTACCATGTACAATCTGTGCTTATGTGCATAAGTTTTGATAAATTTTAACATCATAATAGATTCGTGTGTATTTTATGGTAGTAAAGGGTAAAATCAACTAGTATCTACTCATATTTTATACATTCATGACATTTATAATTTTTTCTTAAGTTTTTCCATATTTCCAGGTTATGGAATCCATCTGAGAATTTTAAAATTATTGCAACCTCCCTCCAAAAATGGTTCCAATATATGTATTGAAAATATCTACAGATAAGAGGAGACACACAGTTCAAGTCCATGTTGGTCATGTTTCAACTGTGTTACCTAATGGGACCCGCATGAGCCTTTTATTTATTTATTTATTTATTTATTAAATCATAGTGCATGAGCCTTTTAAATCGAACATAGTGAATGTTCACACCAAAGGGATGAATAAAGATTGTAATTAGCTTTACATATTTTACATATTTCGATAGAAAATTAGTTTGGATAATCTCAGGTATTGCTGCCAAATAAGTTTTAACAATATTTTTGGTTTTTAGAAATTTTGAATTTAGGAATTGCAAGAAAAAGATTATTATCTCTCACTCTGACCTTCAAATAGAATGCCTCCAATTCTCCATCTTTTCTGGAAATTTCAGTATGTATTCATATTCATCTGATTGATACCTCCCTTTGCAAGGTTGGGTTTATATTTTTCTGCTCTGTGAGGTCATCCACCACTTGTCCATCTGCTTTCCATCTTCCAAAATTTGGTTTATACCTATTCTGCTTTTGTATCCTTTACCATAATGTTTCAACATGCTGGGAGTTTACCTGTTTTATTCCTTAACTGCTAAAATGTCAGGAATGAGAAGAGATAAATAGATGTGTCCAATTTCCCATGTTCAACTATAGTTCACATGCCATGGTTAACCAGACCTCTGAGCTTTAGATAAAAGAGATTTGCTGAATTAATATAATTCTGTAATACTATTACCACATCTGAGTTAATTAGGAAGAGTGAGTTGCAAGACAAAAGGTAAAGGACCACGAACCTTTAAGCTTTTACCACCTGAAGTCCTTCAGAAATGAAAAGTCTCCTTTGGAGGGATCCACAGGCTCATTACACTGCCTGGCAGCAGTGGGCTCAGTGTTGGCTCCTCAAGTCCTTCCCTGCCCTCCAAGATATAAGATATGACCATGTCTGAATCTTCAGAACTTGTGAATGTTATCTCATATGGCAAAAGAGGTGAGTAAGTGAAGGGTCTTGAGAGGAGGGTTTATCAGGAAAGACTACAGTCTCCAGAAATGGCAGACTCGGTAATGGGGGCGCCTCTGGAGCTTCCAGAGGGAATGCAGCAGCAACTGCACCTTGATTCTGGACCTCTGGCCTGCAGAACCATGAGAGAATAAATGTCTCGTGTTTTAAGCCACCTAGTTTGTGGTGATTTCTTAGGGCAGCCCTGGGAATCTAGTAAATATACTGACTGTGCAAAGTTGTATTGTCCTGCCTGAATGAGGACAAACTCTTTTGCGTGAGACAAACGTGAATTATTTTATTGATAATTTTCTGTAGATTTCTGTTTTAAACTTTGAAAATTAGGGGTAGAGGTCAATTATTTAAAATGCTTCTAAAGTTCCATAATATTCTGAGTAAGACTTAATATGATGGCAAGGAAATTGACTTATTTATATCATTTGTATAATGAACATGTAAATAAATCCCAAATGGAACTAAGAACATTATTACTACCTTGGGATCCATTCAAAGAGCAAGCACATTGTTTTCTTGCTTTTCCTTTTGGAACAGCTATTTAAATATGCTTATACGTATGAAAGAAATAATGTATTTTATATGGACCACTTGCTTGATTTGTTAGAAATACCTAATTTAAGCTTAATTTTTGATATAATTTTTTGTGTACATCAACTAGTCTACTTTGTAGACATTTATATTAACCTTATACAGAGATTATGTGAAAATCAAATTAATATTTTTTAATCTCCATTTTTATAGCCTAGATGGCTGTCTATCTTCTCTATAGGGCTTTTCTTAATTTAAAATTTAATGGTTGGCTGATTCAATCACAGAAATTTTTAAATGTTCATGAAAAACACATTTAACTTTATTGCCATCGTGCAAGGACCTTTATTCTTCTTGCATATAATGTGTTATCACAACAGCCTTAGGTATTATTCCCTTTTATGTTCCCAAGTGTTTTTTGTCTTCTTTTTAAAAGTCATTTTTCATTCTACAACAAGACCATAAAGCCTACCCAACTTTTCATCCTCACCTCATGTTTAAATGCCATGTTGGGTGTAACTAACACTTAAGAATTTACTATGTTACATATACTCTTTTAAGTTTATCACTTCTATTAAATACTTGTGAGATCTGTACATTATCACTATTCCCACTTTATAGACAAGAAAATCAAGGCACTGAGGGGTTAAATAATTTGTGTTGAGTCATTTACCTATCAAGTAGAGAGCTAGGTCTCCAAGTCCAGCAGTCTACCTTCAAAGTTATTCTCTGAAACCACAGTGGTTCTCTCTGTCTGAGGGATAGTCTAAACTTAATGGATATTGACCTGCTAGGCTAATGAAATTCATCATTAAGACCTGAAAATCTTGGCAGAGTTCTACTGCTTAAAAGGTTTTGGGGAAGATTTTTCTTTGATCATTGAATAAGTGGTGCTTTCTTTATATATGTGTTAAAAGTGGAGAAAATGTTAATCCTATGAGTTCTGCTTTGTTGTCTGACATCATGGAAATTTGCAAACAAATCAAGCACCAACAGATCCAGTTCTGTAATAAGTGACAAGAAAAACCACATTTCTATCCTGCCTCACCTCTCATCCTTTACTCAGGTTTTGGGGTGCTTTGTCTTAGGGTGCAAGTGTGTGCCTTACCTGAACGCTTCCAAAGCTTCAGAGAGGTTCAGGTCAAGAATAGGCCAATTATTTCATCTTTCCAGGTTTCATCTCAAGTGGGAGTATAGGAAGTGCCATTTTCTTGACAGAAGGAGAGCTGTCTTGCATAGGACATCCCTAGGGAGGGGGGTGTTTTAGAGCCTGACTGACAGATAGCAGCTCTGCTGTCAGTCACCTGGAAAGAAAAGCACACTTTCTGTTAATGCTGGTACGTGTTCTGTGAACGGGGATTGTCAGGCTTCGGATCATGATCATTGTATTCTGGACTGTGGAGCCTTTGCAGTCTGTTGTGGAGTGAAGCTGGAAGCATGGTAGATAGTCTCTCTTTCTTTGCAGACCTGCTCCCATGTGCTTTCCCAGCTCTGCATAGCTGGACACAAAGTGATCCAAATTAGAAGCTGCCTCTGTATTCTAAGAGAGGAGGACTGGGTAAAGGATAGGGAATTAATGCACAAAAAGTGAGATCTTATGCCTTTGTGAGACTTTTCTTTTACTGGGTCTGAAAGAAAGGGAGATTAAGAAAACTCCTCAGAGCATCACATTACGGAATCTTTTGCACTTTGCTCTGCTTCTAAATCTTCCTGGAGGAACTGAAGATATGGGATCGTGGCCACAATTATAGTTATCCAGGATTTAATGCTACAGGTGCTTTCCCCATGTTGGTTAGGCATTTATTTCATTGTTCATTTAGCTTTTATTTCCATTGAGTGCCCCCACCATTATTCCTTTAGCAGTGGATCGCTTAACCACTTTTATTGACTACCCACTGTGAATAAATATATCCTGGAGCGAGATGACTGAAATTTTCCAGTATTTCATGTTCTGGTCAAGTTAATGGGGATTTTTACTTTCTTAAATAAGTCTCAAGTCTGAACACCCATCTGTCCTTGAACACACATCTATATAATCAGTAAAATGAAAGATGCAAAAAATGAAGACTCTGATCAGTCTTGTGATGCTGCATATGGTGTTACCAAAAATACTTGATTTATACTTCATATTTAAAATCTCTAGGGATTAGGAAATATCCATGCAAAGGAAGACAGACATTATACACTTATGGGACATTTTTTTAAAACCCAAATTAATAAACACTTCTCTGGCACCCACTATCTGCCAAATACACAGTACCATGTTAGATTCTGGACATGCAAAAATGATTATGTCTTTCTTACAGAATTCCACATCTACCAAAAAAGTTCACAGGCTAGTGCTGTATGAACTAATTCTAATATTGTCACAACAGTGCTGGCATTAAAGCTATTATGCTATTTGCAAAGTTAGGGATATTCTTATCAAACAATAGGAAGTAAAATTTAAATAGGGGGATTCAAAATGGAACTAAGTGCTGTGTCCTTCTGTGTGACCTTTGCCATCCTCGCTGACTCTAATTTTGGCTGATATGAGGCTGGCTTGTCACCCCTCTTCTCTTCCTCATGAGAGTCCCTTCATATTCTAAGAGAGGCCACCTTTCTAGCTGGATACTGACCTTGGACGAAGGCTTTGCAATGAACTGCATTCCCTGCTATAGCCCATAGAACAACTTCAAGGTCCACTTATGCGGAACAGAGAGTCCTCATTGTTCTGAGTATTACAAATAATATGGTGTTTTTTAAATGAACAAGAAAATGCTTAAAAATCCTGATTAGTCCCTGGTGATCCTGTGGCCTTCCTTTTGGCTAATTTCTTGTAGGGAAGAGAAGAATTTTGATTATATTTAGTAGCTGAAGTCATGCTGAAGTTAGTTCAGGGGCATACCCAGGTGTGGTCCACAGCTAACTACTTGGAATTGCAAGTCTTTCATTAAGGCAAAAGATAGAATCAAACCCTCTGGTGATACTTGGGGGAAAGTCTGTTTTCCTGGGAAAACTCAGGGGCAAGCCAACTACTGCCGAATTCATAAAGTGGAAAAGAGGCTACAAAACTTCCATACAGCGTAGTCTATGGAAGGTTCCAAGTACCTGGTTTGACACCATAGTCCACAAGGTGAACAGAGCAACATGCACACACAGACATAAAATGTCATTCTTCTAAATGTGCCACAGAATACTTTGCCTTCAATATTTGATGGGTACAGATAACGTGAACAGGAAGCTGATGTATTTCAGGATATTTACTTATTGCAAAATATACATTTGAATCAACATTCCCATGCAGGAGTTACTCTGTATATGATCTCAGGTGCATTTTGCTTATGGTATTTAAAAGTTAATTAAGAACTACTTTCTTCCGAAGAGGTGAAATTCCAGACATTTGGACCGTCTGTTTTAGGATTTGTTTCTATCACAACGTAAGCATTTGTGAGCTCTCCCAGTGTGGTAGAAATACAATTATAACCTAGAACTCTACACTTTCATTCTGAAAGAAAAATACCCTAAGCTCTGCTGTTTGAAAATAACTTGTTGTATATCCATGCATCAGAGCTTCTTCAATTACACAGCTGTGGTAGATTACTCCTTAATTCTCCAGAGATGCTCAAATATAGATTTTGCTATACAAACAGACATGCCTCAGAGACTGCAATTACCCTGCATTTTGAGTTTTATGACGTATCACTCAATTTTACGAAATGTAAACAACTTTCAAATGTTTTAGATATTTATTTCACATGAAATTTATAACTATGGTACCTCAACTGTAATCACACAAGAGCTCCCAGTATCATTTTCCTACAGAGGGTTCTTGTGTCTTTGTTGCTTAATGGTATAAGCTAGGTAAAAAATTCTTCAATTTTATAGTAAGTGTCTCTGGCTGGCTTTCTGCCTGAAGTTAAGTTTCAATTTCTTTCATTTGTATAATTTGTGCATTTTTTCTTGACCCACTTTACATTTTCATCCTTTGACATGGTAGTGTTATAGTTAAGAATAAGCCAGAGGCCAGATTCTTTGGTTTCTCGTCTATCTGGCTGCCACTTTGTGGAAGAGAAAATGTTCTCATCATTCCTCGTCCTATAGAATGTGATACAGTCCTTGAGTTTGGAAGCCCCATTCCTCTTTTCTGTTAACCTCTAGGATCATCTGGCAGCGGCACAAGAAATAGAAAGCATTCTTGCTATTGTGACCCATCTTCTAGTGGGGAGATCCACAGCGTAAGACCGATGTTAGACTATTTATGACCTCAAAACTGAACCTAAACAAGTCTCTGTCTCTATTTGGAAATGTATGTATAATATTATATAAATGTGTATACTATTCCTACTGTTACAAAGACACAGCTTGGAGTCTTCCCCCTTCCTCCCTGCCTCTTCCCCCATTTTAAAGTTATAAGAAATTTGTGGTGGCTGCACATTCATTTTTAAGTCTGCCAGCCCCAATCATTCACATCTATGTTTCATGAGTGTTGGGTCAAGCTAGGCCTGAGAGAGATTATCTTCATCACTTCAAGTTCTGAATATTCTATGTAGGTTACAGATAAAGTCATAGGGGCAAATAATGTCTGTCCATCATTACCACTTATATTTCACAGCATTTTCTATTGTATGAAATTAAGTTTAAGGTTATGTACTTACTATAAATAAGAAAAGAATAAGAGCTAACATTTACCTGGCATTTCTCCAAAATTAATTAATTCAACAGCAAAATAAATATTATATCTTGTGACAGAAAGCTGCTTAAATTTTATAAGTAAATTATTTATTACTTGGGAGATGTTTTAGTCAAATGATTAGATAAGCAGGGGGAAAAAGAGACCGCATCCCTTAGTATTCCCTGTGTTCCTGTTTGTACTGAGATAATTTGATGGCTTTACAGGGAATACACCTGGTAGTTTCACTTACTTCAGTGACAGTCACACAGTAATAGGGATATTGTAACCTGCTCATAAAGACTGTTTAAATAAATTGCAAATAACGAGTTAAGAAAACTACAAAGTATTAGAGGTAAACAAATTAGGAGCATAGATGAAGCTGAGAGCAGGGATGTGGTAAGGAAGGGTAAATGGTAAATGTATTTGTTTCCTTGGGTGCTGTAACAAATTCCCACACACTTAGTGGCTTGAAGAAACACCAATTCATCACCTAGAAGTCTGAAAGAGTCTCACTGGGATAAAATCAACATGTTGGCAGGGCTGCATTCCTATCTGGAGGTTCTAGGGGAAAATGTGTTTCCTTGCTTTCTCCAGCTGCTAAGGCTGCCCACGTACCATGGTTTCTGGCTTTGTCCTATCCTCAGAGTCCGCAGTGATCATTCAAGCCTCTCTCACATTGTGTCACTCATCCCTAGTTTAGGGTCAGCAACATAATTCCCCATGCAACCGCAATTCCCTTTGCCATGTAAGCTAGCGGATGCAGCCTCCAGAATTAGGCCATAGACATCTGTGGGGACCTGTCTTCACCCTACTACAGTGAAGTAAGATGAGTAATATGAGATAGCAAAATGCCACCTACTTAAGTTGGGACTGGCTCTAACTTGGTAACTATAAGGATCGCCTTCAGCCAAGCCACGCCTCAGTTTATACCTCTGGGGTTTCTGCTATAATATAGCAAGAGAGAATTACCCAAGTCAGAAGGCTGAGCATCATCCTCAAAGCCTCTTATGTCCAATTGTGTCATCAAGATCTGTTAAGTTTGCCTCTTAAATTTCTCCCAAATTTCTTCTCTTTGTTGCATCCCTTGCCTTACCTTAGCTAAGGCTTTTATCACCTCTCACCAGGACGGTTGTATTTATCTCCCAGCAGATGCTCACATTTCATCTGTGACTTTGGTCTGTCTCTCTTTCCCATGTAAGTATTGGGTTTGGCTTCTATAACATACGTCTATTTATCATCACCCTTTTACAATCATTCAGTGGCTCCCCATCCTTCATAGGAGGAATTCTATTCTGTTTTGAGAGAGTTAGAATATTTGTTTTTAAAGGTAATTTAAACTACACAAATCTTGACTCATATCTCTTCCCTGTCATTGACCAACCATTTGATTTTTAAATGTGTATATATCTGGTACACAGAATAGGCAGAACTATAAGATAGAGAATAGTTGTTTTGTTCTCCATGATGCCTTAACACTTTCCTCTGCCCTAGATGAAAACACCATCGACTTTCTAATTAATTTTAGGTAATATATTCATGGAATCATCGAATATAGCTGGAGAGAATTACCCCAAAACAGAAACCTAGGCATGTAAACCCTCTCTTCCTCACCACTTATATAAAATATGTTCATTAAAAGCCATCAGTAATGCCTCTTAGACATCTCTTGGATTGTCCAGTTCCATGTTATAGATAAAATGTATAGCTGGATTCAAATTACTGTTGTTCCCCTTTTCCTAGCTAAGGCCAACTGGTACAAAGCAAGTTTGTTCCTGGAGATGTGTGTGTGTGGTCAGCTTTTTCGTTTTACACCAGTACTTGCCTCAACTTGGTAACTGTGATTTCTAATTCTCTTAAGTACAGTGGAGGAAGAGGCAGGTGGGCTGGAAATAGCCTATTTGACTGGTATGTTCAAAAGTTGATTTCATACCCTTAAGACCTGACTGAAGCTAAAAGTCTACTTCTTGGGTGGTGAGATTGTGAGTCTCTTTAGCCCTGTCAGCACTGGGGAGCTCTCTTTCATTTTTCCTGATGCAGCTGACATGCTCTTCTCCGACTCTAGGAATGTTGTAATATTTTCACATCACTGTGCTGAGGCCCACCTGCCCCTGTAGGTGACCTTGTAATAAAGGGGCTCACATGTGGCCCAAATCTCATCATAACAAACACTCTTGAATACTCTGTGTCAACCAAGTTTTGTTGGACAACTGAAATTTGCTGCTTCTCCTTCCTTGTTTCACCTGGAACAGCTAGCCAGCCTTGTACTTTTTGCATTTTTCAAATATGAATCAGCCTTTAATCCACTACACCACCCCAATAGCAAGGACATCCATTAAAGTTCTCTGTTGAAGCACTCTCATTAGGGTTGGGGTGAGGGGTAAACAAGTTCTTTTGCTTAGAGCTAGTCTTTCTTACAACAGACTACCCTCAATTGTTTCTCTCCAGAGTTCCTACAAATTCTCTCCAAAACTCTTCCCCTAACTCTTTTGTATGGGAGAGATGGCTAAGAGCCTCAAATAAGTTTTTGTTTGGTGTGAAGTTTGATTTTATGCATTATCTTGTCTGCAGTATAATGCCCAGATATTTGGTTAAACATCCTCTGTGTTTCTTGGGGATATTTTTGGATGAGATCCATTTAAATCAATAGAATGAAGAAAGCAGTCTGTCCTCCCTACTGTGGATGGGTTTCATCCAATCATTTGAAAGTGTGAATAGAATAAAACTGCTGATCCTCTCCTGTGTGAAAAGAATTCCTCCTGCCTGAATGCCTTTGAAATGGGACCATTAGCTTTCTCCTGCTTTTGTGGAGAATGCTGACAAACACTTGGGATGATCTATCTTGTAACTCATTTTTGTCTGTAAAGAGAAGCTTATTAATTTGCTGGCAAACGAGGGTGATAGTTCTTTTAAGAGGAAAGTCTGCCACCCATCCTCCTGCCTCCTAGGGTTTGCTGAAAAATCATGGACATGTGGCAGTTGTGTGGATGGGGATAAGAATTTCATGTGTATACATGGGAACCCTTGGAATGAAGATTCCTACTTGTTGCCTTATATTTTCAGCCAATTTTCCACTTACATGTCTTGCTACAAATCTCACATATCATGAGAAATGTTGTTGGAGAGGAGTGTGTTGTGCATATGGACAGTATAGAGGCAGAAAACGCATGAAAAGCCTTTTTCACTAAATCTGTGGTGTCAAATACAGTAGTTGTTAGTCACGTGTGGCTATGAAAGTTTAAATTTAAAACAATAAAGATGAAACAAAATTTAAAAAAAAATTGAGTTACCTTGTGGCACAAGACACATTTCAAGTACTCATTAGCCACATGTGTCTAGTTGCTACCATTTTGCACAGCCCAGATATTGAAGATTTCTCACCCTGCAGAAAGTTCTATCAGGCAACATTAGGTCCCACCAAATATCCTATTGGAGTGCTTTTTCTTTCTTCTTTCATTTTTCTTTTTCTTTCTTAACTTCTTATTTCACTGAAATTTCCTTTATGTAGGAAACTCTAGAATCCTCCCAATTTCTGGAAGACTGAGGTAGTTCTTTTTGCTTGTTTGATGCCCCATCTATATTTCTACTATAGCACTTATTTATTATTACATTAGGGTGTTCATGTATTTTCCTGGGAGTTTAGTGGGTTCCAAGCTTCTTAAAGGCAGGAGTTATTGCTGGCATGTCTACGATGACAGCTCTGATTGGGTATTCCTAAAAACGATTTCCAAAATTGCTTTGAAGAGTGGATGAGGCATTGGCGTCAGTGCAGAGCTTTCCAAGGAGACCACCTCAAAGGTGACTATAGTGATATTCAGTAATGAGGCATGTAGCACTTTTTCTAGGATGAGTTTGTGAACTTGATTGACCTCATATGTACAGCATCTGCCACAGAATCTGGTATGAAGAAGACACTCAATATATTTTTAAATGGCTTAGCCAGTGGCAAGAACTCGCCAGCCCCACCCCTGAATTAAAAACCAATGGCTGCATCCACTTCTGAATCAACCTAGAATCTATCAGGAAACAATTATTCCTAAGGTCTGTGATTATTCTGTTTTACTCTCCTATGTAATTTAATGTATGACCTAGACTATGGACTGAGCTTGTATGTTGAAGCCCTAACCCTAACAGGACTTGAGATGCTCATGTGCACATGTGAGAACCTGTGAGAAGGCGGCTACTGGTAAGCCAAGGAGAGAGGTCTCAGGAGAAGCAACCCTGCTGCAACCTGATGTCAGCCTTCCAACCTCTGGAAACTGACAAAATAAATTTCTGTTTTTACCCTATTTTGTTATGATATACCTAACAAACTATGTTTAGAAAGATAACTGATACACTCAAGTAATTTTTCAAAATATTAATATCTGCATTAAAATAACACATTTTTAAAATAAATTGATTTTATAAAACTTGAATACTCAAATGTTACAAAACTGTTTACTTTGTATGTATTAGGATCTGATGTTACATGTTGTATAAAACATCAGTTCTTCTTTGTTTTGAGCCTTCTGCCTTTTGACTTGGAACTATGTAATATATATTCAGCACAATTACTATGGTATTATACATATAAACAGTATGATTGGTGACAATAGGTGATTGTTACACCGAGAAAACAACTTTTTTTTTCTAAGAGGGGGAAAACGTGAAAAATGTGAGATTGCTGTGAAAGAGTTCCCTGAATTGCCCAGTTATTTGTATATATCCAATGCCCAAGCTCCCCAGCTTACCTTAAGATAAGCTAAATCTTAGAAAATTTGTGACATAGTTCATTAGATGTCTTTGCCAAGACATACAGAGCAGAACATGACTATGTGGTGTCCAGGAGGAGGGAGCCAGAACCAAACCCAGAAGGGCTGGAAAGAATGAAGTAGCTGTGCAAGGTAACCACCTGATGGCAACAGAGCACAGTGCCTCCAAGCACTCCCGGCACTGGGCTGGAAGCTGGGCTGCACTTCTCCCAGACTGTGTTGGGCTGGGCTGCTGTAAAACATCTCATATTTGTTGAAAGATTCTGTCCCAGAAACAGACTGCAGCCAAGAACTCTGACCTAAAGCCATCTCAGGGACTGAAAAAAGGTATGTCACATACCATGGCCTAGGAAAAACTACACCTGCAGGAGGCAAAATTCAAATCCAAGTTGAAGTTATTTGGCAGAACTTGTTGCTTGGCCTCACAGCTCCATACCAGGCTGGTGGGTTCTTGACCTTACTCCTTGCTTTCTGATCTTGCTTCTCTTAAGGGATGGCAGTATTGGGGTATTTTAGGATAGACTCTTGTCATTATCATGAAAGCTCCTGCTATCTTCCTGTGTTCTCTCTGGCTTCCATCATCTCACTCAATGGCCTGGTATTGACCCATGATACCTGCCTCTGTTGTTTTTTAATCCCTACATAGTAACAGATGGAACTGACTATGATTATAGGGAATGAGGTATTAAGAGATCATAATCACAAATATTAATAGATTTTCAGCTTTCATCTGCTTAGATTTGTAGAGCTCAGAGGGGCCAAGATAGCAGGTCAAGCAATGTAATATGGAGAATGATCAAATAGAAGAGGATGTGGTCTTGAACAAGAAGTTTCATCTGGGCAGTAATATTATAGCAAGACATTTGGATCTGGAGGATGACCAGTGGTGGCAGCTGGAATTTAAATTCTATCCAGGCTCAGTGTCCTGGCCCAGTTCTTTCAGATCCGTAAGGAGATTATGTGGTAGAACAGAAAGTGGCTCTGAATTTGTATTTCCCTCTTGAACCAATCTGACTGGATATCAACACAACTTGAGCACTTAATGTGCTAGCCTTGAACAGTTATATTCTTTTCTGTAGGTGTCACTGATTTCAACCATGCCAGTCATTCTAGTGTTTCCTCTAACTTCTTTTGAGAAAGCATGAGATATTTTCTAAAATTGTGAAAGCGCTCTTAGGCTGTCTAATTCAGTTGAGTATGGAGGGGCTTCTGAACATTCCAGAAGTCAGCCATGGCAGCTTTTGAGCTTTGTGATATCTCATGCTTGCTTTATAATAAAGTGCAGAGTCTGTAATGTTGGAGAACAAGCCTGAAATCGGTAGCTCTGGGCTTTCAATATAAAGTGCTACATTGAATTCACTCTGGGGCTGTCATTCTGTGATTCTACATGACTGAATCTTCTGTTCTATTGCTCCAGGGAGGAAAAATGCTGGTAGAAGCCTGCCATAACACCAAAAGATTGTTCTAAAATTCATGTTCTTTTTCCTTCTTTATTTTATATCTGGTAACTACCGAATGGCCATCCTAAAGGGCTGCTCCTTTTCTATATTTCCCAGAGCCTGTGGATTGAGTGAAGTGTGTGTTTACCTACGTACCTATAGTTGTATGTGTATTCATTTACACAGGTATGTATCATAGAACATATATTCAACTTTCTGTATTCTTTAGCTAACACACTGAAATCCATAGCTAATGATTCCTATGCATGTAATTTCATTACCTTATTCCATCCTCATAGGCACTTTATGAAGTAGATACTTATAATATCTTAGTTTTCTAGATCTGTTACTACAAAATAAGTCTGGCTTTTGTTACAACAGTTCTCTGTGGCTTAGCTTCAAATACTGACACAGAAGTTCCTAGTTCTAAAGTTTTACTCCAAGTGGCTACTGGAGAATTTAGATCCCTCCATTAAATGAATTCACCATTTCTGAAACTTTCACTTCCTGATGCACAGATTAGGGAGAAGAGATTTGGAAAATTTCTTGGAATATCACTTCTGCCCTAATACTAGTGCTGTGTCCCAATCACATGGCCAACCTAATTGTAAGGGATGTTGGAAAATGGAGTGGTACTCTCTGCTGTGAGCACACTCCAATAATAGTTCCAGGTCCCTCACGTAGTCAGTAAGTAGAAAATCCCCAGAGACTTTAACAGCAATGTTAGGAAACATATCTAGCCTTTTCAAATTCCTTTGAAATTCTGTAGGTGCTTTAGGACAATATGAGAATATTTCCCAACTTCTTCACAGGACTTTTTTTTATCAGTGTATAGATTTCAAGATATTTCATAATTTTTCTGGGACAATAATAATCAAAAACCAAATGTAGCCTTGACTGACAAAATCTTTAAAGGTCTCTATGCCTGAAATTGAAAACAACTTTTAATAATTAAGTAAATGCAGGTCAAATGAAGAGAAATAAGCTGAGAATGTATTTCTCAGCATTCAAAGTATTATTTATATCACCATGAGATTTCTTGGCAAGAAGTTCAGAGAAGTTGTATGGACGAAGCTTCTTATTTGCTATGTTAGTAGGCACTAACCACTATAATACTACCCCTGAGTATACCACTAACTTGAACCCAAATACCTGACACTAGATTAATGCTATAAATATTGCCTTTATTTTTTCTGTGAATACTATAAGCTTTCAATTATTGCAATGGTTAGAGCTAACTTAGAGACGACTACCATATTTCATGTATTTAGTAATTTATAAAATGTTCAGATTTATAGCAAGTAAAGCATATTATATCTGCGCCACTTGCTGATTGTGGCCCAGGGGAAGTGGCTGTTTTTTATTTTTCCTGTGGGGGTCTTTCAGTAAAAAACAGAAAACTCACTAGATACTTTCTAAAAGAGGTGTACCACTTGCCTATGGTTTTAATGTTGGCTTTATCATTTTGTCGTGTTATCTTGGGGAAGTCATTCCAACTCTATAAGCCCCAATTTCTACATTTATAAAATGAGAATAAAAATATCTTCCTTTTCTGGAAAGATTTATGTGAGATAATACATTTAAAGTACTTAGTGTAGTAACTGACATATTGTTCCTCCAAATGTTAACAATAATAGTAACAAACAATCATTGTGGATATTATTTCTATTATCTTACTCTCAATTTCATTTTCTGTAAAATAGAAAAAAATCTGCTCTACAGTGATAAGTAAATGAGTTGTATATATGTGTAAAATGTCTGGAATGCAATATCTATTTAATGTAATTATATCCCTATCCTTTTCCAGACAAAACAGATTTATCTTTCTATTCAGTTGTAGGACCTTTGACACTGTTCTGGGTAAGTTCTTTAGCTTCTATATGAGTCCTTTTGATTCTGAAGTTTAAGGACTATTTGTGTAAATTTTCAGCATTAGATGAAAAATATTGGGCATTTAACACTTCTTTGGTCAATCTGCAATGTCCACAACTACCTCCATTTGTGGGTTATTGAGTTGGTTATGTTGGTTAGAAACCACTTAAGTTATAAACATTATGGGTTATCCAGTAGGCAATGTAGTCTCTTCATGTATTTACATAGAGTTAGGTTTGCCCGACTCTAAAACCACATCCTTTCTGTGTAATTCTAGAAATAGATTTATTTCCCATATTTTATTGTGGTACATGGAATATCTGTTATCTGTTATGGGAGCCATACATACAAATAGGTCTAGACTTATTGAGAATTCAGGGTTTTCTCTATGTTGTATTCAGATTTAGCATTCACATTAGATAGTGTCCATTGCCATTCCCAGGGCTGAAATTAATAGGTCCTCAACCTTTTAACAACCGTATTAGACGTCCTAGTCAACAGACTGAGTTCCAACTATAGCAGGTCCCAAGACCACAGGCATTGACATTTCCTATATCAACTCCAAGTTTTCAAATAGAAGATTTAACGGATGATTTGAACTAAAGACAAGAAGAATAATACCCTGGGGAAATATCTTCAGATCTTCTCAAATTAAATATAGTTAATGAAATAGTAAAATGATTTTTCCTTCAGAATCCATGGTGTTTTCTACTAAACTGTTGGCTTTGCAGCACTAGATTAAATTGAAATTCTCAGCTGAACTGAAGAAGGGGGTAGGAAGATCTAAGTAAGTTCGGCTGCATTTCTGTTTAGAATTGGAGTGCAGACGGCTCTTGAAAGCAATTCCTGCTGCCTTGACAATTTCCCTTTCTCTTTTGGATTATGGCAATAGCTACTATAGTAGACTTGTTATTCTATATTGCAGTCTTTCTCCCCATCTGGGTTCCTTTCTTAATTAGGATTATCTACCAGCTCTCACTACTAAAAGTTAGGTAAAAGCCGTGATTCTCCAAGTTTTCAAGCAGCAGCATGATAGTAAGACCAGCTTCTGCCAGAAAAATGAAATTATTTTTAATGTTAAACAAAGTAACTGCAGGATTTCACCTGCAGCCCACGTATCAATAGGACATGATGAAAGATGAAGTCAGATATTATTCTTTGATCAAATAGATTGCCTTTAGATACAGCTTATAGAAAGAATCTCATCTCTAAAGCCACACAGCTGTATGCCCAAGATGTAGTAAAAAATTAGCCACTTAAAGGAACTGGAGATTAGCAGAGCTTCATTAGAGCCCCAGGCAGATAAGCCACAGACAGTTGTATTTTCCTGTGGATGGCCCTGAGCCTTGGGATGGATGCCTTTGGGGAAATGCAATTTTACTTTTGTATTGCATTTTCCAAGGGAAGAAAATTTCTAAGACATTCCAAGTACCATTTTAGGAAATTCTAATGAATTAACCTAAATTTGCTACTTTATTGGGCAAGAGGTTCTGATCTCTTCATATATGCTCATATTTACTGGGACATCCAGCTTCAACTCTTTACTGTCTGGAGGAGTACTGACATAGTGACCTGGAGGGGTTATGGGAGATAGAACAAACTGGGGCAATCTGGGAAAGATTATGTCATGATCTGTGTCTCTCAGATGAGGCTGATAGGCACTCTCCTTAAATTGCTACAGTGCAAAAATCAGCATGATTGGATCCTTGCAAAATGAATGATGACACACAGACCTATTAATCTTCAAAGGGCTTTCATTTTCCCAACATAAAGAGCAGCTCTGTTGGGTCAAAATTATCCCATAACCACATAAAGACTCACACTTTTGAAGTAAAGGCAGCACTTAAGGAGTATAGATGAAGCACCTTGATATGTGCTTGTATGTATTTATTTTGCAAAGTGTTAATTTAAATCAAAAGAGCAGTCATACCTGACTGGTGCAGTATGAGATAACCCTTATGAACGTCATTTTGCAACCCTACAAGGACATTCCTTGTATTGTTCAACAACACTTTTGGAGGGATAACTTTATTCAAGTCATTTCTTTGCCTTTGGTTCTTCCTTTCCCAATGTAGCTCATAGGAACTGCAACAACATTGTCAATTAAATACACAGACACACACACAAACACAGAGAATCAATAAGGAAGTCTACAGGTAATCTTGACCTGCAGTGCGCTTCTTTATTTCCCTGTAAAAGTTGCCAGGTGACAATGCAGCAGGAATACATTAGAATGTGTAAACTGGGGAGAAAAGCCACAGGGTAATCATTAACCTTAGGTGAGCAGCAGGCCTGTCTCTCACACTCTCTGCGTGCAGTGTTGACAGAACAGGTGGTGTGAGCAGTTTCTGCCGTGTGGAGAATGGGGAGCATGTCTTAGAAGAAACTGTGGTCTGTAATTATCTGGGGGCCTGACAGTTGCTGAACAACTTCTCTAACGATACCTGACGCTTGTCTTAATGCTTTCCTCAGGCAGAAAGTAAACTATTTTACTACCGTGGTAGGCGCCAAAACTGGCTGCCAGCTTCCTAGTTGTCATTCTTAGAGTCGGGAATGGGTGGAACGTGCCACCAGTGTTCTGTATTTATGGGTAGCCCTTCAAAGCATTTCAAGTTTTGAAGTAAATCTTCATTTATAGGTATAATCACTAGTTTTTAGATTATGACATTTAAGGAAGAGACATGATGGGGAGCCTCTGATCCTTAGAGTTTTGGGCTCTCTGAAAAGTGCCCTATAAATTCACGGTATAATCATGTGGATCACGGTTGTCATTATTTCCACCCAATCACATTCTAGATGTATGATTAGAAATACAAATAATCTTGCGGAATGTAGTCCTTGGAGCCGTGAGAAAAGTGGATGCTGGAAAGGGAAAAACATCCTGTTGGCTATGTCTTCAGGGCCTGCTGGCTCGAGATGTTCACAGCCAAGACTTTGAGAGCTCAGTGAGCTGGTGGCAGAGAACATTTCACTGCTTTGTCTGGTTTTCATGTCATGCGATGGAGCATGATTACTGTGACAACTGAGGAGAATACTACCCAGTTATTACTGCCCATGCAGTTTCAGGTGTCACAACAGAAGTCATAAAGAAAATTTGCATCGTTTCCCCAAGATTGCATATTTAAATAGAGATATCAGAAGGTTATCTGGACCACCAGATAAGGGGGTACGCCCTGGTGAGTGTGTTCTAGTAACCAAAGGTGGTGGCTACATTGTGTTCTGAGGAGGGCAGGGTGGTTATGAGGCCCTTTTTGTTTGCTAAGCAGCCTGGGGCGTGTTTGAATGTACAAAATGTGCACTCAGTGCTGACGTGGAGTGGATTGATTTCACATGTCAAGGAAAGAATGAGAAATTTCTTAGGAAACCTAGGAGAGAGGAGAAAAGGGCCCAAGGTATTGTAATTACAAGTCAAAAGAAGAAAAAAATCTTCCAAGGAGATTTAGCTGAAGAGGGTGTGAAAGCGAAAACTATCTGAAGGATTTTAAGCTGTTTAACATATTAAATGTTAACCTTCCCTTCCATGTTCTTATGCAAAAGTTGGAGAATCTACCTAGCTGGCTGTGTGTGTGTGTGTTTGTGTTAGCTCCTTAGGACCACTCAGAGAAGTAATGAGTTCTGCATGTAGATTTTCTCAGAGAAAGCAAAAAAATGCATGTGCTGATAAATTCAGGATCAAGATTAGAAAAAAGCTCAGAGTCTAAACAACCTTTCTTTCAGTTGCTGAAGAGAAATTAAACTGAAGCACATTTTGGAAGCAGAGAGAACCCTGTGTTTAATGATAACTGGCCTGAGAAAGAAAATACCTAAGTGCAATTAAAATGCAAGAGCCTAAAGGAAAGGAAGGAGAGAGTGAAATTATTTTAATTGTTATCATTGTAATTATTTTTAAATAGAGTAATGTTGAATATTGCCACATTACTTAACTGCACCAATGTTGTTACTATTTTATTTTCTAAGCTTCTCTTGATTATCTGAATACTTGATATATCTGAACTCAGAATGCTCCTCTTATCCCTCTAGGGATTTTATGTTAGAATTGAAATAATAAGCTTGGTGCTATCATGAAATGCCAATTCAAACACAATGAGAGGAGATCAAATAAATAATAGCCGAGTAGGATATGTGGGGATGTATCGAGTTGCATCATATTCTGGCTTTCTGTTGATGTTCTTTCCTCTATTTATTTTTGGAGACAAAGGGGGCCTCTCAGCTCATCTGATACAGAGGGAGCCTGTGGATCTTAAAATTTCAAGAGCCAAAAGGACCTTAGAGATTATCACCTTCTTCATCTGTGCTGGAGCCTTAACTATGACCAGACAGTCAGAACTGAGATTTAGCCTATGCTTGAAATTTAGCAGTCCATGAGGTCACTACACTTTCTGAATTGCCCTGAATTGTTGGAACATTTTAGGTAAGCCAGAGGATGTTCAGTGGAATTATTTTCTGTTGTCTATAGAGACCCAAATTTGGAAAACAAAATATTCTCAGTTGAGGAGCTGGATTTGTAAAGACCCTGAACTGGATCCACCTGCACTAGCTAACACTCACCCCAAGGCATATGTAGAAGGTTGGTTTGAAAGCCTCAGGGAAGACTGTCTTAGAAGAATATTTTCTATGTGTCACCAGGATGGGGAGAAGTAAATACTTTCCTCCCCATTCTAAGGGAGAAGGCTTCAAATGAAGATCAGGCTAAAACACCAACACATGTGTTGGTCAAGCTCTTGATGTGTGAAGATGTGATACTTGAGTTATTCTTTTTTTTTTTTTATTGTTGGGGATTCATTGAGGGTACAATAAGCCAGGTTACACTGATTGCAATTGTTAGGTAAAGTCCCTCTTGCAATCATGTACTTGAGTTATTCTTAAATCGTCCAATGGTGAGAGGCTGTGGCTGAAGCTGGTAGCAGAGGGAAGAGAAGCTCTGGGAATGAGCTGCACTCACTCAAGCTGTAGAGAAATATGTGTCCCAGGGGAACTGACCATAGGTCAACCTTAAGAGGATCTTACCCCGAAGGACTGCCTAACATGGCAAGGAGACTGCAGCAGAAAGAACCTCCAGAAGTCTTGATCCGTGCTAAGTAGTCTGCTGGAGAGGTCGTTTCACTTGGGTTGGACTGCAGCTGAGCAATCCTTAGTAGAAGAGTTCCAAGGAGTGTGCAAAAACACCAGTGAGAGAATTTATCACCAAAAGAGCCCTGATGGTAACTCTAGCAATCTCATACAAGTGAGCAATTTCCAGCCAGTCCTCTCCCTCTCTCTGAGTCTGATTCAAAGGCCATCAAAAGGAGTAGCAAGGGAATGGGGTTAAGAGATTTAGCTAGAAAGATAGAGACACCAATCACTCTGAGATTGACAGCTCAGACGCAGGAAAGGGAGAAGCTTCAAACAGGGTAAGGCTCAGAGTATTTTTTTATGTTAGCAGATAGGCCTTTAAAAAGTGTTGAAATGAGGGCAACACCTGTGGCTCAGAGGAGTAGGGCACCAGCCCCATACACCAGAGGTGGTGGGTTTAAACCTGGCCCTGGCCAAAAACTGCAAAAAAACTCAAACCAAACCAAACCAAACCAAAACAAACAAACAAAAAACTGTTGAAATGACACTGTACTTGAGTCTAAATGAGGTTGAGAGTCTTGTCCTAGATGTCATCAGCGATGGGGAGAGAGGAACACCCTGAGAAGATTGTGTGTGAATGGTTGGAGGGCGAAAGTCTCTCCTCTCCTCTCCGCTCCTCACCTCTCCTCTCCTTTCCCCTCCCCACTTCTCCCCCTTTCCTCTCTTTTCTCCTCTCCCCTCCTTTCTTTCCTCTCTTTCATTTTTTCACAGCCTGAGTCCAGCTGACTCAATAAATCTATTTCACTTAAATTGATAGTGTTTGATTTCTTTCCTTTTGTTTCAGCTTTGGTTTCATTCTTGTCTCTGAAGATGCACACGCAAAATTTACTCATTTGCCACATTCAATACCCATACAGACTTGAAAATAAAGTTAATGGACTCTCCGAAAGTCTTTATGTTCAAGGTCCAAAATTCTCTAATACTCTAATCATTTTTCATACAACTGTGTTGTTCATCCTCCACAGCCTGTTCACTCTTTTCCACATCATTCTAGGTTTTTGTCATCCTCCTTAAAACTGAGGCTTGTCTTATAAATGCACTCTGAGCACAGCAAGGCTGTTCCTGACACTGATCCTGTCAGCCCACACTGGCATGGGAATCACAAAACCCTATAATGTGTCAGGATCAGGAATAGTTAGATTAACAGGAGAAAACACATATTAAAAGTATAATTTACAAATAAATTGGCACTAAAGATTCAAATTTGAATCAGATGTATTTAAAAATAAGAATTTCCATTTAGGTAGACTGTGAGTTGGGTGCCAATGTGGTATATTTGAAGATTAACATGCGAAAAATATTTTTCTATACTGATACATAAAATGCTAGTGAATTATTTGGTGTTTTCCACTGACCAGATGTATGACATTGTAAAAGTCCCTTAAGATTCCAGTGTACTTTTTTCCTTAACTGTAAAATGAGGAAATGGATAAGACAGAATTAAATTCCTCAAACATTTACTGAGTACTATGTATTTGGTGCTCGTGAACCATATAATAAGCTTGTTTTGTTCCTAAAACTAGGTCACCAATGAAAAGGACACCAGACAAGTGTCCAACTAACAGTGGTACAAACAAATTGGGATAAGAGAATGCAAGCACTATGACCGTACATATTCACTCTCAAAAAATATTTGTTGAACAATTGAATGAATAATCTACACACAATGAGATCCAAGGAAGAAGGACTCGTGTTCCTTCCAGTTCTATAATTCAGCAATTTTCATACTAGTCTCCTTTTGAGGAGTTTCTTCCCTTTGTGTAGTATTATTTAGAAATATAAATGTTTCTAAGTTATAACTTATTAGATACATAACACTTTTTTTATAAATGAATTTATCATGTCAGGCCCAGAGAGTTGGAGAATAGACGGTGTCTTGCTGGAGGGGAAGGGTAGACAAGAACAGGGAGGAACTGGGGTTAAGAAAGGTGAATGTGGACAGGCAGGAGTGAAAATACATTTACTTTCCAAATTTTCTAAGGTTGTTCACTAAGCCCCATGTATCTTAATCCTGAATCGCTTGGGAGTCTTGTTACTCAAGCATTGCATGTGGTTTGAAATTCCATTAAAAGTCACAGAAATTTTGGGATAATCAAGCTGGAACTGAGATTAAGGCTTGATAATGTTCAGCCATAAAATAAAAACTAAACAGAGTCTATGGGAAAATGGAAGGTCTCCAAGAGCCAGAGCTTGACGCAGCGGACCTAAGGAAGTAGGACAATGCCACAGCTGGGATTTCTCCATATACTTTGTAATTTTAAGCTTGTATGTATCACAGGAAGTCACTTGGGTATAAGTGCTAAGCAGGGACTATTACAAGCTGGGATAGTTGAATAAAACCCATATTAGAGAATCAGTTAAGAGTATATAACTGGAGGGACGAGATGAGGGTACCAATCACTTTTTGACTCAATAGTCTAGTTTGAACATAAGTAGTTACATTATAAATGGAGGAATATATGGGCAGGAAAAATAAAAGATATTATCTGGTAGAATTTAAAAAGGATAAAGTAACTATCATTTCCTTCTCTCAAGTAGAGTTCTAATAGCTCAGTGCACTTAGCAGAAGAAGTTAGGGTCAATGGGTCCGTGAGCTATGCAGTGAGTAGTCGTGTATGTCATAAGTATGTGATCAGGATATCGCACATCTCAAGAATGATTGCAAATGTGCTCATTTAATCCTAGCTTTATGTGTGCAGCTAATCATTTGCTTATAAGAAATAAGTCCTAAGAAAATGAGTTGTCTGCATGAGCCATGTGCGAGAAAACCACTTTCTCCTTTTTAACTTTTACTAATTTAAATGCAGTCAATAGTTCTTAAAACAATTATAGAATTTATTAATTATCCTTGTCATTTAAGTTTTTACCTCCTAGTTTTTGGTCTTTTAGGTTTGTTTTTGGCCATTTTATTCTCATTTAAATTTTACCTGCAAGCTAGTTAGGTGAAAGACATCAGATGAACTCTTTTTGTTATTTATTTAGCAAAAATCATTTGGAGAGATGGCTACTGAGACTGTAGGCCAAGTTTATTCTTCTGCATGATTTACTGATTCAGTTATTGTGCTCTCAGCTTTATTCCTCATGATCACAGTACATATTTGCACGACTTTATAATAAAGATTATCTGGCTTTCCCTACTTCCCCTGAGAAAATATCAGAGAAAAGAGAAACTTCTTTGTGCAATGTATTCATTCTATTTTAACCCCCAAGAATGAAATTTCTGCCCATAAATGTGATTCGTATGCATCTGCTTTAAGTAGTATTGTTAACCTACTCTCACAAATCTGTATAGAAATATGGAGCTATTTAAGCTTCAGTTTTGACTGAAGTCCTAATATAATAGATGCTAACTGTACTTATGTTTCCATAGGAGATCCGGAACCATCTATGTGTGGTGGTTAAAGGAAATGGATGCTGAATGAGGAGAGGTGTTTTCTTCTCACTTCGAATGCAATGAGAGGCACCCTAAAGACACCACTCAGGGAACCTGAAGGACGCTGAAGACTGTGCTTGCCTCATGCCTGAGGAATCTGAAAAGTGAGCATCAGCTTGAGTGTCTGACTGGTACCTTCATTAGAAGCTAAGAGGCAGAGACACGTAGGGAAAAATGGACATGTAATGAGAAAGGCAGAAATTGGTGTGATACGTGCATGAGCCAAGGAATGTGAAGGACTGTGGCAAATACCAGAAGCTAGAAGGGGCAAGGAAAAATTCTATCCCTAATTTCAGAGGAAGACTGGCCCTTTTATCCTCTTGATTTTGGACTTCTAGCCTTCAGAAATGTGAGACAATAAATGTCTGTTGGTTCAAACCATCCAGTTTGTGGTCCTTTGTTATGGCAGCCCTAGGGAACATGCAGAATGCTGCAGCAGTCTGAATGACAGCATTGCAGGCCGGTAAGACTGTGAGGAAAGAGAGACAGAGAAAGAGTAGTGGAGGGTCATTTTAGATCTTGTACAAATGGACCACTTGAAAGCACAAGGAAAACTTAGCAGAAGGATGTTGGAAGTACACATTCAGATGCCCAAGGATTGAGAGAAGAGTCCGGAGTCATTATCTATGGAGTGCCTACATTCAGAACTACTGGTTAAACATTTCCTGTGATGAGGGTTTCCCAGGAGCTCATGAATGCTTTCATAAAAGAAAGGGTCAGCCCCAACACAACCATATCAGGACCTAGGTAAAAGCTTTTCTGCCCTTTGCTACTCTACTGCCTCTGTTTAGATTCTGGAGAAGGGACAAATTCATGGTAGCAAGCTGAGGGAAGACATATTGAAAAGTAGGGTATAAAAAGGAAAGAAAACAATTTCACCTATTTTCTTCCACTTGCAAGTGGTCATTAAAAATGGGGGGGGAAGTAGAAAGAGGGATGGAGGGAGGGGTGTGAGGCCTCGGTGTGTGTCACACTTTATGGGGGCAAGACATGATTGCAAGAGGGACTTTACCTAACAATTGCAATCAGAGTAACCTGGCTTATTGTACCCTCAATGAATCCCCAACAATAAAAAAAAAAAAAAAATCAAGTGCCAAGCTTTCATATTGAATTAAATACAGAATTGGTATTACATTGGGCAGAACATACTCATTAGTGCCCCAGAACTGCTTGGGAGACTGATAAAGAATTCTTAAGTGTCTGAGATTGATCAAAAAAATCATGGGCTAAAAGAACTCAAAATAGACCTTCCATTTGATACCACAATCTCATCACTAGGCATCTATCCAGAAGAAAAAAATCACTTTATCATAAGGAGATTTGCACTAGGTGGTTTTTCACAGCTCAATTTATAGTTGCCAAGATGTGGAAACAACCTAAATTCATTCAACCCAGGAATGAATTAATAATTCATGTGGTATATGTACACCATGGAATATTATTCAGCCATAAAAAGATGATGACTACATCTTTTCTAGTAATCTGGATGAAGGTGAAGCACATTCTTCTTAGTAAAGTATCACAAGAATGGACAAACAAGTATCCAATGTACTCAATACTAATATGAAGCCAGTAGACAATTTAATACGCATTCACATAAGAGAAAAACTCAATTCAATTCAAGATGGGGGGAGGAAAGGATGTAGTGGGGAGAAGGGCAAAGGAAGGGGATGGGTGTTCTCCCACTTAATGGTACAATGGAAGGGTACATGGCATACGGCATACCTTCTGGATGTGGACACAACTACAAGAGGGACTATTCCTAACAAATGCAAACATTGTAACCTAATTGTACCCTCACATTAATCTGAAATAAAAAAAAAATTTACAAAAATCATAGGACCTTCCCTAGATTCTTTATAAGCTAAGGATGTGGGGAAGGGGTGGTGAAGGTTGGAATAATCACCTGTAAATGGATATGTATAGGCAGACTCAAAAATAACATTTTTCTTCATTCCATCCTATCAGTCTTGTTCATTGAAAATATTTGACACATTAAATAATTATACAATAATATTCTTTTCAGAGATGTTATTTTCTTTTATTCTCATGAAAGGCCTATGAGGGAAGAGAGATGCATTCTAGTGATGAATAATAGAGAGGTAGACTTTTCCACACTCTGACATGGAGGTATTATTCCTCTCTAACTTCAGTGATCATTATTACAGACATTTTCTCCCCACCATTAGTAAAAACACTTTTGAAAATGTTAGATTTTTTATTAGAAATTCTAATACACACTTTTGACTCAGGAAGGGAAAATAACACTACTAGAAGATCTATAGTGTCATTAAACTTGGGGGATTTTCCCTTTCTAGTTTAAGGTTCTCCTTTTGATTTATTTCCAAGGTTAGAGTTGTATGTTTCTTATTGTTAATTTTGGAAGTCCTCCTGAATGAATATAGACCTCCAACTATTACAGTTTTTCTAAATGCACTAAGCATGTTTTACAGCACATTTTAATGAGTTTTATTGAAATGCAATAAACGGCAGATATTTAAAATGTGTAATTTGATAAGTATTGATGTACATGTATGTATTTATCTTTGAGCCATCATCATAATAAAGATAATGAATATCCATAAATATCCAAAACTGTCCTCATACCACTTTGTAATAGCCACCCACCCCCAAACACATACAGGAAGGTGTCTTATTTCAATGTTCATTTCTTTAGTGTATATATAACGCTGCATGGGCTATTTCTTCTTTACTAACTATTGGTCATTTGTGTCTTTCAAGGAAGTTGTTCATTTTGTCTGTCATCAAATGTTACCATAAAGTTATTAATAATATTGATTTATTCTTTTAATTTCTATAAAATTATAACTTTCATATTAGACATTGGTAATTTGTGAGTGTTCTCTTTTATTACCCCCAATCAATGTGGTTAGTCATTTATCAATGTTATTGATCTATAATAACCAGGTTTGGGTTTCTATGATTATTTTTCTTAATTATTATTATTATTTTTTTGACTTTCACTCTGATTTTTGTTATTTTTCTTCTTCTAGACACCACATTTAATTTGCTCCTGTTTTTGTTAAGGTGAAACATAAAACCTTTCTTCTTTTCTAACATAGACATGCATATTTTAATGCTGTAAATTTCCCTCATGTATTGCTTTGGCTGCATTATACAAATTTTGATATGCGTGTTTTTCTTTTCATGTAATTCAAAATACTTCCTAGTTTCACTTGCATTTTATTTGGCCCATGGATGTTTTAGTAGAAGGTTATTTAGTTTCCAAATATTTTTCAGTTGTTGATTTCTAATTTAATTCCACTGTGGCCAGAGAAGATTGTATGACTGAACTTTTGTTTTTTTAATCTCTGCCAGTATTTCCTCTCCTTATACTATAGCCTGGACATTCTCTTTAAAGAGTAAGCTAGAGAAATGTAGGCATTAACTTGTTTCCCATTTTGTAGGGATCCCTGTGCCTGATATCCAATGTCTTAAGAACTATTGTTTTATATAAAATATTCTGTCTAGATTTTTAATTGTTCAAAAAAGGAAGGTAAATCTTGTCCCTATTACTGTATGTTGTTTAGAAGCACAAGTTTTTATTTAAGTTAAATATTCTTTTTATGCTCTTTCATTGAAGCTATTGTATCTGTATTCTTAATTCAGCTCTGTGTCTATAAATAATATAGTAACCAAGTACCAGGAAGAATCTAGAGGAAGTAGACAAAATGGGACTTAAACTAAAAGTCTTCTGCAAAGAAAGAAATAATCAACAGAGTAAATAGACAACTTACAGAATAAGAGAAAATATTTGCAAACTATAAATTCAATAAGGAACTAATATCTAAAATCCACAAGCTACACAACTCAGCAAGACAAAAAGAAACAACCCCATTAAAAATTGTGTAAACACAATGAACAAACATTTCTCAAGAGAAGATATACAAATGTCTGACAAACATATGAAAAAAATGCTCAAGATCATTAATCAAAGAAATACAAATTAAAACCACAGTGAAAAGCTTCTGTTCATGTCCTTTGACCACTTTTTAATGGGATTGTTTGTTCTCATTCAGCCAAAATCAAAACCATTTGTACCCATGTCATATTTTGAAAGGAAAAAAACACATGGTGAAATATCATCTTACTCTAATTAGAATGGTCATTATTAAAAACTCAAAAGGCAATAGATGCTGGCATAAATGTGGTGAAAAGGGGCTGCTTATATACTGTTGGTGGGAATGTAATTTAGTATAACCTGTATGAAAAACAGTATGGAGATTTCTCAAAAAACAAAAAGGAGACCTATCATTCAATTCAGCAACCTCACTACTGGTATCCACCCAAAGGAAAAGAAATAATTATACCAAAATATGCCTGCATTCATATATTTATTGTAGCACAATTCATAATTACAAAGATATAGAACCAACCTAAGTGCACGTTAACCAAGGACTGTGGAAAATGTGAGTGTATTTATTCATATACAAAAATGTCTGACAAGTTCAAAAACTCATCCTAGAAAAAGTGTTATATATCTTTTGGCTTAATATCACAAGGGTCACTTCCAAAGAACTCCCCTTGGGAGGCTATGCACTGATGCCAGCACCTTAGTTCTTGTTTTCAATTTTAAACACTTGCTATTGTTATTTTGCATTGGAAATGGGTAGAAATATTCATACTAGCCAAATGAGAAAAGAGTATTATGAGGATGAGACATGAATAAATCACTGTTAACCCTGTGATTTAAGTAGGAAACATTTGTATTTCAGAGGTTCTATCAAGATTCAAAGGAAGGATAAAATTGATAGAAATGAAAACTTTCTATGTTCAGGCCAGAGTTTTTATAAGTATTTGTAAAGTGCTTTGAGTATTTGGAGCAATGCTTTGGATTGAGGTCACTAATTTAAATTCTATCCATTCCCTCTCTTTCCTACCCAGATGCCTTTGTCTCCCTTCTCCCTCTATTTAATTGGGGCTTTCCTCAAACTTAAGCTGATCTGAATGGAGCTACAAAGCGAAATTAACCAATTCCCTTGAAAGAAATAGGGTGGCAATACTTTAAAAAGCTTATTAATTCTTCTTTTTTCACTCTGCCTCCCTATTCTGCTCTCAGGCCTCAGTTGGAACCCCTGGAGAAGGAAAATTAACAAGCCCCCTGAAGCTGAACCACTACAGCCTTCCAAGGGAATTGGTTAATTTCAGTTTGCTGCTCCATTTGGAGCAGCTGGGGGTACCAGTCTTGAGGGAAATAATAGGACCCAGTGCTTGAAATCCGTTACATTTTTAAATAAAATTATACTAAGTTTGCTCATCAAACTAAAAAATGGTGTTCACCATATGCCTATGTTACTGGTTTATACTCTGAAACAAACTATTGATATGTCTTCTTCTATTTTCATTTCTTAAATCAATTTGAACCTTCCAAATTCTTTTAAATTCCTGATACAAGTATTGACCTGAATAAATCCTTTCCTCAGTGTCCCGTGATTATGTTCATCATCAGGCAACAAATAGCTAAATCATCTGTAATTTCTTTTCTTTTAGAGACATCTCTGTTGTCCAGGCTCAAGTGCAGTGGCATGATCACAATTCACTTGCAACCTCCAACTCCTGAGCTCAAGCTATCCTAGTGGCTCAGCCTCTGATCTTTTTTCTAGTGTAGTTCTAAATAGAGTGCCCTCTGCTCCTCCTTGTTCTCTGTTCCTCTTTCAGAATCCAAAATACTTTCTCAGTCTTTGTTTAGGAAACTCAATCATGGTCTTGTAATACAAAAATATTCTATATCATACCTGTTTCCATGCTTCGCCCATACGCCATCACGGAAGGAATCAGAAGGCCCCTGCTTGGTAGCTCTATCCTTTCATTCCCCAATTCTCCTAAGGCTTCTATAACATTAGCATACTTTTAAATTCACAACTCATTCTTTTTCTAGGTTAATAAATTCATTGGACATTAACAGGTTTAAACTGTGCTCTGGGGCATCTCAGCATTAACCTCTTTGCATTCTGAACCTTAACCATTTAATTCTTCTCGGTTCCCCTCAAAGATGTTTTAATGATGGAACTTCATCTCTTGCAATGTGGTTACTAAATTTCCATAGTTCCCATTTGTCCAGGGGGTTCATAAA
Organism: Nycticebus coucang; assembly: GCF_027406575.1. Lineage (NCBI taxonomy): Eukaryota > Metazoa > Chordata > Mammalia > Primates > Lorisidae > Nycticebus > Nycticebus coucang. The sequence continues at coordinate 64,207,916 of NC_069780.1, read as the reverse complement.
AATACTTCTCAAGAGTCTCGCATGAATTGCTTTTTTTCTTTCTATGTGTATATCTTCAATTAATTCCAGAATGATGAGAGCAAATTTCAGATAGACTTGCAAAAGTTAACATTCAAAAATACCACAGTGTTTGAAGTAACCATCATCTTACCCGCAGGCATTCTAGACAATGTGAGATTGATGCTTCATTTTGATATTAATTTCCACACATTTCTGAGGGTCATCAATTGCAGTATAGTGCTACTGTGTTACGAATGTATTAGAAAGTGTTCTTTTTGAAAATCATGGAAAACTCTGGTTTTGACATCAGAGCCTGTGACAAGTGAATCTGTTCTTATTATCTCAACATCTATCTTGGCTTGTAAAAATCCTGCAGGTTTATGATGCATTGCGATATCCTTCACTACCTCCTCTTGTCTTCAGCATAAAGCTGTCACTTATGCTAGAACAAGCTTGATAAGATTGTCTTGTAGATACAATTCATTTAAACAGAACATTGCTGCAGACGCTAACATCCTTCTGCTGCAGCTCTTCTCTGCCTGAGTTAGAATATTATTCTTAAGAGTTAGAAGGACAAGGTGCAGGTGTACTATATGCACAAAATTACCACTCACTCCAAAGGGTTAGAGTCTTAAATATAAAAATATTCATTCTAATATGAACAGAGGAAAAGTGCTGTTTTGCACTTTCTCAAAAGAGGCCATAGATTTCATCCATATACATAGATTTCAACCATATCCTTAGTAAGAAGAATAATAAACCATGGTTCATTTTAGATGTTAACCCACATCCGAATACCTGAATGACCTTCTCTTAAAGCTGTTTTAAATAAATGGTGTATAAAATACACACCAGGAGAGTCATAAATGGCCAAGGTGATATTTGAGGCCTTATGGGAGGAACTCATTTCAAAAATTCCATGCTCTGTCACCTCTAATGATCTTTTGCTCTTCATTTAGCTGAGAGTTGGCTTTTTAATGAACAAAGGCCCTAGCCAGTCTAGATGGCATTCTTATTATGGTCATATATTTTGGAGGTGTTATGTGGGAGAAATTGATATAAGAAGGGTGTAAGAGAAGTAAAAAAAGAAAAAAATACCTCAGGAGATGGAGGGCATTCATGTCCCCATCAAAGTGATGATAAATTTGGTGAGACGGATGTGGCTGTGACAGTGACTGCCGATTGATGAACGAAGCTTGGTATTTTGTTCCCCTAAACCTTGAGGATTCTGGATGTATCTGACCGTTGGCTTGGGATATAAATCTGAGCTAATAGGCACATAGGCTAGCCCATAATCAGTGTGTGTTTTCCTTTTCTCTTAGTTATAGAAATATAGATGTTCCCTGGGGTTATAACACAATGCCGGGGTCTTCTGAGGTATTCCAGAAGTGTTGGACCAAGTGAACTCCTCCTACACCTTTTGGAATGTCTTAGATTCTTATAGCTAAGGAAGGAAAGGGAAAAAAAAATCTATAAATAATTTGTCAAGTTTCTGCTGCTCATCTTGACCTGAGAGCTGCCAGTTCCCAGGTAGTTCTGGTTCTTCCAGTCTTGACTCAACAGATTCTGAAGCTCCTAAACCACACTAGGATCCTGTTAAGAGTTAAATATAAGTCACTAAGCAGCATCATGGGCTTCTAACTCAGGTAGCAAGTGGAACTTGCTATCATTACCTCTGACTCAGGCGGCTTGGGTCAGGAAGCAAAGGGACATTTGATTCTCCCCAGTGATTTATTGTGGCTCCTAAATGCCCCCATTCCATATGGAAGCATTTCTTCTTTACATTTGAAGAAACTTGTTAAGAAATAAGGGATCTGGTTTGAGTTAGCTCCTTTAAGCACACTTACAAAATTATATTTGAGCAGCCTTTGAGTTTAGAAGATAGCTGCATACCATTTTAATGTACATTGTGCCCAATGACATGGATCCAATTATACCTGAAGGAATTATTGGCTTTTTATCATCAAACAGAGACATTTGCTTTTGTACTATAGAGGGACACTGGACTAATCAAGAAGCCCAAATGGCGTGTGATAATGGTTTCAGTAAAATTCCATGTGACTGACTTGTCATCTAGATATAGAGTAGACTTGTGCACAGATTTTTCAGCATCTTAAACTTGTTTCCAAGTATCTTTTAGATTTTTCCTTAAAAAAATTACAGATTGTTTTTATTTACTTAGATGACTGAAAGCTAAAGAAAGGCAGTCTCTAGGAATTTTTTTCCATGTATTGGACTCCAGATTCAAGTGGTGTTTATTAAGCTGATGTCATGTACCTATTTCAGAATTCTACCATTTCGTTTATTTATAGTATGCAATGATATAAATAATTTAGCCATACACTTTATTCTTCATTCTGATTTGTGTTTATAACCTATGACATCAGGGAGATGAAATCAGGGGTCTGACAAGGGTTTTGATCAGGGTATCTGTAACTCAAAAGTGATGAGAAGGGAAGAGTTAATGGAATTTTTTTTAATATGCTGAATAGGGCTTTTCTGCTGCACAGCACTACATTGGGAGGAACAGCTCTTGAATATTAAAACAGAGCCATTTTATCTTGTTCTGTTGCCATGGAAGAAGAGAAGTTGATTTTGGAAAATAAAATAGGAAAAGTTTTGAAGAAATTAGATGGATCAGAAATTTGCCTGCTTGTGTTCCTTCTTGTCTAAATTGTGTGTCTATGTAGGAGGGGAGCAGGGAAAGTAATCCCTCTTCCATTGTTCTGAAGACAGACTAAAGCTGTTATTATTGTCCTTGAGACAGGCTGGGAGGGCGGTTGGGGCAGTGTGAGACTAGCATGCTACTGGTGTACTCATTGGGACTGTTCTTTCTGTGAGTGTTGGCAGGTACATTTACTGTATGTCCTTAGAGATAGCACAGATTACTTTTTGCTTTTATGTGGCCATATTTACCATTATCATAAGAAATTATTCATATTCATCAGAAGAAATTAAAAAAATTCTTTTGTCTCCTTGTATCAGAAATCCTTCTCTATGTTGTGCTCCTTTAAAACAAAAACAAAAATGAAAAACAAGTCCCCGATTTCAGTGATTTATAACAACAGATTATTTCCAACTCTGACAATGCAGGTTCTCAGAGACCTGTGGCTCTGCACCACACATCTCTTCATTTGGGGGGTCCAAACTAAAAGAAAGGCCTATTTCGATCATGTGGCTTGGGGAAAGAGCAATGACACAGCCATGGGGTGGTTCTTAAAGCATCTACCCAGGTGTAGCAGATACCACTTTTACTCACATTGCACAAGCCATGGTAAGTTATGTGGCCAAGTGATGTAAATAACTATCTGGTCATGGAATATGCCTTTTCCAAAGTGAAACATGGCAAAGGGAAGGGCATATATATTTTTTTCTAGGAAGGGGAATGAAGATGAATAATTGAAATGAATAATGTCATCTTTATCACCCTTTGTCATCAAGGCTTGGAAGTGAAATGTGGGACTTTGGAGGCTGTCGATCTTCCTTAGGAGTGTAAGAAGATAGGAGAACAGTGATTCCCAAGTTCTAGAGTACATAAGGATTACCTGGATAATCCTATCCCTTCTCCGACTTCTAACATGGTAGTTTTGCACTGGGGTCTGGGACTCTGTGTGTGATGGTCTGTTATGGCACACTGCCCCAGATGATCTTCTCCCTCTGTCTCTTGTGAGGTGAGAAGGGCAGTATCTGGAGAAATAGTTCCCCTTGATTCCTAATCCTCAGCTTTCAATATTTCAAAGTCTCCAACCTTGTAAAAAAGTGAAAATCTTTCAGAATCCCTATTATTATTATTCCCATTCTCACTTATGATGGGGGAAGAACAGAAAAGTAACACTTATCTAGTTATGTTACAAGAAAGGACTAATACAATTAGGGGATACATTTATTTGTGTTCTTGCAGAGGTTCTACTCTAAAGAATTAGATACTTGCTGTGAAGCAGATTCCCTCAAAAGACCACAGGATCACTCACATATGAATCCACCTTCCCCATTTCAGAATGGAAAGTCATCAAAAGACACAACCCCCATGGCCTCAAAGCTTCAATCAAGTTGAGATGCTACCAAGATGTAAATGGGATTCTGTCAAGAGGACAAGTAGATATTAAAGGTAAAATTGGAAGAGGAGGAAGAGGAAAAGAAAGGAACAGGATGAGGGGAAAGGGAGAGAGAAGTTGGGAGGGGAAAAAATGCAGGACTGTTCTATAGTGCCCTCCCCAGCTTGTTTCTAACTCCCCAGAATAACTGTATAATGTGCTGAGAATGCAACATCTTGAGATAAGTAAAGGCTGGTTGGCTGCAACAGCCGGGCTCCGATCCAGTAACCTCCTTGAAAACAGGATGTCCTTCAGTGCTTTATCCCAGCAAATCTTATTGCCCTGGGATATAAAGCCCAGAGTGAGCTGTTTTGTCCCTGTGGTACTAATGGGGTGCAAATAGATGAGACTTCATCCATCTGGGACTGACTTCCTGAGCCTTGGGAACTTGCTCAGGATGAGTTATATTCTGGCTTGTGTTGTCCCTTGCTGCCTGTCTGTAAATAACAAACCTGCTTCACGCTCCTTCTGGTATGCATGGGTGTTCTGTCTCACTAGACCCAGACAAATTGGTAACTGGTACACGGTGAGCCTGATTCACAACAAGAGAAAGAATTCCAAGCAGATTAACGCTCTATTCCTTTTGGTTATACTTATGATCCACTACTAGGAATATTATTATATTCTTTTTGGTAGTAGACCACACTGGTATACCATTTGGAATACCATTTTTCCTTGCTGCTATAGTTGATTAAAAAATATTTACATTGATTAAATTTGTACAATAGTCTATCTAGTTAGTATACTACAATATGTTTTGCAGCCATTTCCCTCCTATTTAGCATTTAGGTTGTTTGCGATACTTGATTTAAAATTAGTCTAAACAGTAAAAAACCAATTCATATAATCAAAACATTTATACCCCCATAATATTCTGAAATTTAAAAAAATTAAAAAAATTAGACAGGTGGGAAAAAAGTCTAAAATAAATATTATCATGAGTGCTTTTCTCCTGTGTCTCCAAATTTATTTTCTTAACATAAATTCATAGTTAATTTCTATTTTTGCTCGGAAAATTTTTTAAAACCTGTGCTGTATCTTTTCATTTATAGCATTTTACTTTCCATAGGGCTAGATTTGTTGCCTTTGACACTCACACATTATCTCCCCTTACATTAATCTTTCATTTTATTTCTTGAGATAGAAAGAGATAAAAGGAGAGACATCTGATGAAGTGACGTCTAGGTACACTTTGAAAAGTCAAAGCTAATTTAAATTGGTCTCAACAAGAGCCATTCCTTTACAGTGACTGAAAACAAAGTAAGAAGAAATACTTTTATTTTTATTTTTATTTTTTTGAGACAGAGTTTCACTCTGTTGCCCAGGCTACAGTGCAATGGCATCATCATAGCTGACAGCAACCTCAGACTCCTGAGTTCAAGTGGTCCTCCTGCCTGGACCTTCAGAGTAGCTGGGACTACAGGTGCCCGCCACAATGCCTGGGTAATTTTTTTTTTCTGTTTTTAGTAGAGAAGGGTATTTTGCCCTTGCTTAGTCTGGTCTTGAACTCCAGAGTTCAAGTGATCCTCCATTACAGGCCTGAGCCACCTTGCCCAGCCTAGAAGAAATATAAGCAAAACCACAAAACTCTAAATTAATGGCTTTCTTAGTTTTCTTTTTTTCAAGTTAAAACATTCAAAGCTAGTGTGACTCAGATTTCAATTGTGCAGAGGGCCTTAGAGCCCTGGATCTCCTTCCAAGTGTGTGTTGCAATGATACGATTGTGTTGGTATGGAAAAGCGAGATGGTGCTGGGCGCAGATGAGGGACTGAGCCTAGTCCTGAACCTCTCACTAACATTGTGTCTCAACCATCACAGTCTGGGGAGCTTTATCAGTATTGTGAACATACAAACATAGCTCTTATTGATCAAGAAAAAATTAGGGACTTTTCTCTCAAAGGGTAAAATTAAAAATACTGGCAGCTGTCATTTTTCTAATTCATAACATATAGGTCCATATACATTTCAGTTACCAGGGTTTAGTTAAATAACACAAGTCCCTAAATGCCATGAGTCCAATTTCACATACTGTACTATGTTCACTGCAAGTGCCTGAAGCGCAGACTTCGCCAATAGCACGGCAGCTCAGAAATCACTGTGTGAATACCAGATGCATGTCACGATCAGCGAGCAGTCACTCTGGTCTGGTGACTGCACATCTGTTATTCAGTTAACACACACAAAACAAGTAAGTGTGCTGCCTCCATGTCATCCAGTCATAAACTCACATGACATTTGACAGAAGAGTGAATTGTGCAACAGATGGAAGTGCAGCAAAGACACGAAAAGTAGTCATGCTGGATAAGGAGAGAGATGACGGGAAACATTGACACACTGCTGTCACATTGTCACGTTGTCATGTGAGTCACTAGGTATGAGGCCACAAAAAATTACTCATAAGAGTAGTTGGGATGAACAGGATGAAGATGTCCCAGAAGAGGTAATGCTGACAAAAAAACAAAACAAAACAAAACAAAACAACAGCAAGAAAACAAAAAACCATAGGGGGAAAAAAAGTTCACATTAAGGCAAAAAAAGAAAAAAAACCTCTTGGAGATATTTCAAGACACTGAAAGAACAAAGAATAAAATGTGGGAAGCTGATCCAAACTTAGGAATATGACAATTTGCCAACGTGTACAGAAGATGCTTGTTCCATATGTTAGTTACATAACAAGAAGGCAAACTTGTTCAAACTGCTCTTCATAAGTTTTTACAAAGTAAAACACTTTAATTTTAAATGTTTTAAATTATAGTGTACTAAAGAGGTATTAGCTTTACTCTTTTATTTTCCTGTATATTTATAAAAGACAGCAAGAAAGATTTTATTATTTTGATAAAAAATTTTAAAGGCCAAGGTGCAGTTATAATTTTTCTCATTGATGACTAAGATTTCTTTGGATAATCATCTTTGTGATCCATTCCAGTTCATTGTACCTGTACCAACGACTCCCTGTATCTTATTTTCCTGTTGCACAGTAATTTCAAATACTGTGTCATTTAATTTAATCCAGTAATTTGCTGGATGAAGTGTGGATTACCATTTGCATTTAACAGAACAAAGAGACCTAGATCAAGAAATGTGTGTAAACTTCCACTTACTCTTGGCTGAGCTGAGCTTGTACATGGTTGTCCTGTGTACTCCATCCAGCACAGCATTGCAGAGGGTTACTGCCCCAAACTTCCTTGTTTGTTAGCCAAGTGCCTCACACACATTACCTTCCCAGAATTCTGATTATATTCCCTCCCATCCAGGAGTTAGTCTGCTTTCCAAGGTTCCCTGTGGTCTCTCCTTGGATTGTCTATTCTTAGATTAGTCACTCTTGTTTCTGTATTGTTCAGGCACTGTTGTTATTTTTTTAATAAACATCTGACTTTCTAGTTTCCAATGAAACTGTGTGTCATTCTGCAAGACCAGGTTTTTTTTTTTTTTTTTTACCTTTCCAAGTGATCAAATATTAAAAGTAATGAATGATAAAAGACCTCTTACCCCTTCCAATGACCTGTACTAGAATCCCGGGACTTGGTTCCAACTCCTTTTGTTTCCTCAGTCATCACATTCGTCACTTCTCTCTTCTTGTATCTTGTGAATTTGTCTCTGCTCTTGGTCTCTGCTTTTAGATCTAAATTCACACACTCAACATGTCTGCTTTAGTTCACTCATCTATTTTATAAGTAGTGATAACACTAGATTCCAGACATTCTTTAAGTGCTTTACAAATATTAGCTCATTTGAAACCTCTTAACTCTATGAGGCAGATAGTACTATTACAATTCCCATTTTATAATTGAGAAATGGAGACAGAGACAAATTAATGTTCCCAAATTCACATACCTGGTAAATGGCAGAGAGGATTTGAAAACGGACAGTCTCACTGCGGAACCCATCCTTTTAAGCATGGTATCATAAATTTCATTCATTCATACTTTTTCATGCATTTGTCAATTTAGCAAACATTCAGTAAGTATCTATTATATTCAAATACTGAAATGGGAGAGGAAAAAATGTTTAAACAATGAAGTGTAGAAATGTTTTGTAGATTACATAAAAGGTAAGGATTAAAGCAAAGGCCCCAAGGAGTGAGTGGTCAAGTCTAGACAAGGAAAGCAGAGGGGATATTTAAAAGAGATAATGCCAGAAATATGTGTGGGCAGCTATGTGGGAAACCACACTTCATTGTAAGAGTGAAAATATTTTAAGACAGAGCCAGAGGTGATAATAAGGGCAGGGAGGAATGACTGTGTTTAACGTCCATATAGTTGAAGCAAGGAGTGAGGGAAAGTTTAAAATGAGACAAAATGTCAGAAACACAGGAAAAGCCCATGGAAATAGCACGTACTTGGTTCTGGCAGTGAAACTTGAATGTGTATTACACTCACAAACCTGGGACAACATGATTAAATTGAATGGAGCTGAAACCAGTTGAACCTATATATATAAAAAAAAAAATGCCAAGTGTATTCAACTAGTTTGAGAACCATGGCTACAGGTGTGCCAAGCCTCTGTGATCTGGCTTCTGCCTTGAGCGCTGTCCAGAGCCCCACAGAGGACTTCATCTTTCCTCTTGACAAGGTGAGTCCATTCCTATTCACTTCTCCATTGAAAAAGCCAGTCCTCATTGAGTGACTCCACCTTAAATACCTTCTTAACAGAGTTGCATCACTTGATTCCTTTCTATACAGTGTTGCAGTGCCAAGCATCCAGAGTTATTGCAGAGGTGAAGGGGAAAAAAAGAGATTTGGTTTTTAGAATCTCAACGTCTAGTCATCAACAATCTTCTTTCCATATCTCATCATAAGACTGTACCATAATATTTCTAAATGTAGTAGTATTTACATAAAGAATCGTAAATAATATATGGACTCTAGCTGGCCGGCATTTTTCATGTTACACAATGCATCCTGTCTTCCTGGGTGGGAGTTAGGGGCTCCACTACATTAATGGCCAGGGAAGGTCTTCTGACTCTCAGCTCTTGGATTTTCCACCATGTGGAAATGTTCCTTCTCTTTTTGGGTAAATTCATTCTGGAATTCCCCCTTTGATACATGTTCTTTCTTAACTCTGGGCATTCACACATACTGCTGTCTTTCCTGGAATCCTCTTTCCCTTTTTTTCACCCATGGACTCCTACTAACCTTTAAGGTCTATACTTAGAAACACTTCCCCTGTCAAGCCCATTTTGACCACCAAAATTGTGATTGGGTGCTATCTTATCTTCCCCTTCAGCAACCTGTATTTTCCCTAGTAGAGCACTAACATGTTGGTAAATATCTATTTAAATGTTTCTACCTCTTAACTGAAAGCTCCCTGAACACAGGAGAACAAATATTTTCTTTCCTTTTTTTAATTTTTATTTATTTATTTTTTCACCATACACTGGTTTTATATATCATTTGACATATTTTCATCACACTGGTTAACATAGCCTTCCTGGCATTTTCTTAGTTATTGTGTTAAGACATTTATATTCTACATTTACTAAGTTTCACATGTATCTTTGTAAGATGCACCGTAGGTGTGCTCCCACCAATCACCCTCCTTCTGCCCATCCTCCTCCCTCCCTAACCCTCCCTTACCCCTTTCCCCATATTCTTAGGTTATAACTGGGTTATAGCTTTCATGTGAAAGCCATAAATTAGTTTCATAGTAGGGCTGAGTACATTGGATATTTTTTCTTCCATTCTTGAGATACTTTACTAAGAAGAGTATGTTCCAGCTCCATCCATGTAAACATGAAAGAGGTAAAGTCTCCATCATTCTTTTTTTTTTTTTTAATTTTTTTATTCAATCATAACTGTATACAATGATATGATTATGGGGCATCATACACTCACTTCATAAACCATTTGACACATTTTTATCACAGTGGTTAACATAGCCTTTCCGGCGTTATCTCAGTTACTGTGCCAAAACATTTACATTCTACATTTACCAAGTTTCGCAAATACCCCTATAATATGCACCACAGGTGTGATCCCACCGATTCCCCTCCCTCTACCCACCCCCCCCCTTTCCCACTTCCCCCTATTGTTAAGTTGTAGCTGGGTTATAGCTTTCATGTGAGAGTCCCAAATTAGTTTCATAGTAGGGCTGTGTACATTGGGTATTTTTTCTTCCATTCTTGGGATACTTTACTAAGAAGAATATGTTCCAGCTCCATCCATGTAAACATGAAAGAGGTAAAGTCTCCATCTTTCTTTAAGGCTGCATAGTATTCCATGGTATACATATACCACAATTTATTAATCCATTCGTGGATTGATGGACACTTGGGCTTTTTCCATGACTTAGCTATTATGAATTGGGCTGCAATAAACATTCTGGTACAAATATCTTTGTTATGTTGTGATTTTTGGTCTTCTGGGTATATGCCCAGCAGAGGAATTACAGGATTGAATGGCAGATCTATTTTTAGATCTCTGAGTGTTCTCCATATATCTTTCCAAAAGGAATGTATTAATTTGCATTCCCACCAGCAGTGCAGAAGTGTTCCCTTTTCTCCGCATCCACGCCAACATCTCTGGTCTTGAGATTTTGTGATATAGGCTAGTCTCATTGGAGTTAGATGATATCTCAAAGTAGTTTTGATTTGCATTTCTCTGATGATTAAAGATGATGAGCATTTTTTCATATGTCTGAAGGCCGTGCGCCTGTCTTCTTCAGAGAAGTTTCTCTTCAAATCCCTTGCCCAGCCTGCGATGGGATCCCTTGTTTTTTTCTTGCTGATGCGTTTGAGTTCTCTGTGGATTCTGGTTATTAAACCTTTGTCAGAGATATACCCTGCAAATATCTTCTCCCATTCTGAGGGCTGTCTGCTTGCTCTGCTTACTGTGTTCTTAGCTGTGCAGAAGCTTTTTAGTTTGATCAAGTCCCAGTAGTGTATTTTTGAAGCTGCTTCAATTGCCCGGGGGGTTCTCCTCATGAAATACTCACCCAGACCAATTTCTTCAAGGGTTTTCCCTGCATTCTCCTCTAGTATTTTTATAGTTTCATGTCTTAAGTTTAAATCTTTAATCCAATGAGAGTCTATCTTCATTAATGGTGAAAGGTGTGGGTCCAATTTCAGTCTTCTGCAGGTTGCCAGCCAGTTCACCCAGCACCATTTGTTAAATAGGGAATCTTTTCCCCACTGAATGTTTTTAATTGGCTTGTCAAAAATCAAATAGCGGTAAATAGCTGGATTCATCTCTTGGTTCTCTATTCTATTCCAGATATCTACTTCTCTGTTTTTGTGCCAATACCATGCTGTTTTGATCACTATCGATTTGTAGTAAAGTCTGAGGTCTGGTAGTGTGATTCCTCCTGTTTTGTTTTTATTTCTGAGTAATGTCTTGGCTATTCGAGGTTTTTTCTGATTCCATATAAAACGAAGTAATGTTTTTTCAAGATCTTTAAAATATGACAGTGGAGCTTTAATAGGGAGTGCGTTGAAATTATATATTGCTTTGGGTAGTATGGACATTTTGATAATGTTGATTCTTCCTAGCCATGAGCATGGTATGTTTTTCCATTTGTTAACATTTTCCGCTATTTCTTTTCTTAGAGTTTCATAGTTCTCTTTATAGAGATCTTTCACGTCTTTTGTTAGGTAAATTCCCAAATATTTCATCTTCTTTGGCACTACTGTGAATGGGATAGAGTCCTTAACTGCTTTTTCAATTTGACTGTTGTTGGTGTATATAAAGGCTACCGATTTATGAATGTTGATTTTGTAACCTGAGACGCTGCTGTACTCCTTGATCACTTCTAGGAGTTTTGTAGTAGAGTCCCTAGTGTTTTCCAGATACACAATCATATCATCTGCGAAGAGCGAGAGTTTGATCTCTTCTGACCCTATATGGATACCCTTGATCGCCTTTTCTTCCCTAATTGCGGTGGCTAAAACTTCCATTACAATGTTGAAAAGCAATGGAGACAATGGGCAGCCTTGTCTGGTTCCTGATCTGAGCGGAAATGATTCCAATTTAACTCCATTCAGTATGATATTGGCTGTGGGTTTGCTGTAGATAGCCTCTATCAGTTTAAGAAAAGTCCCTTCTAGACCAATTTTCTTGAGTGTTCTGATCATGAAGGGATGCTGGATATTATCAAAAGCTTTTTCTGCATCAATTGAGAGAATCATATGGTCTTTGTTTTTTAATTTGTTTATGTGCTGAATTACATTTATAGATTTACGTATATTGAACCAGCCTTGAGACCCTGGGATAAAACCAACTTGGTCATGATGTATAATTTGTTTGATGTGTTGTTGGATTCTGTTTGTTAGGATCTTGTTGAATATTTTTGCATCTATATTCATTAGTGATGTTGGTCTATAATTTTCTTTTCTTGTTGGGTCTTTTCCTGGTTTGGGGATCAGGGTGATGTTTGCTTCATAGAACGTGTTGGGTAGTCTTCCTTCTTTTTCTACATTTTGGAACAGGTTGAGTAATATAGGTACTAATTCCTCTTTAAAGGTTTGGTAGAATTCTGACGTGAAACCATCTGGTCCCGGGCTTTTCTTTTTAGGGAGGTTTTGTATAGCTGATGCTATTTCTGAACTTGATATGGGTCTGTTCAACATTTCCACTTGATTCTGGTTAAGTCTTGGAAGGTGGCGTGCTTCCAAGTATCGGTCTATTTCCTTCAGATTTTCATATTTCTGAGAATAAAATTTCTTGTAATATTCATTAAGGATTTTTTGGATTTCTGATGAGTCTGTGGTTATTTCGTCTTTGTTGTTTCTGATTGATGATATTAGAGATTTTACTCTTTTTTTCCTGATTAGGTTGGCCAGAGGTTTATCTATTTTATTGACCTTTTCAAAAAACCAGCTTTTTGATTTATTGATCTGTTGTATTATTCTTTTGTTTTCAATTTCATTCAATTCTGCTCTAATTTTGGTTATTTCTTTTCTTCTACTGGGTTTGGGGTTGGAATGTTCTTCCTTTTCCAGTTGCGTGAGATGTCCCATTAAGTTGTTAACTTCCTCTCTTTCCGTTCTCTTGAGGAAGGCTTGCAGTGCTATAAATTTCCCTCTTAGAACTGCCTTTGCAGTGTCCCAGAGGTTCTGATAGCTTGTGTCTTCATTGTCATTTTGTTCCAAAAAATTGGTGATTTCTTTCTTAATCTCATCTCTGACCCAGCTATCATTCAGCATAAGGTTATTTAACTTCCATGTTTTTGTATGGGTATGCAGATTCCTGTTGTTACTCAATTCAAGTTTTATTCCATGATGGTCCGAGAAGATGCATGGAATAATTTCTATTCCTTTAAATTTACTGAGGTTAGACTCGTGACCTAAAATGTGATCAATTTTGGAGTAAGTTCCGTGGGCTGATGAGAAGTATGTGTATTCAGTTTTGTTGGGATGAAATGTTCTGTAGATGTCTGCTAAATCTAAATATTGGATGGTTAGGTTTAAATCTAAGATTTCTTTGCTCAGCTTCTTTCTGGAGGATCGATCCAACACTGCCAAGGGAGTGTTGAAATCTCCAACGATTATGGAGCTGGAGGAAATCAAGTTACTCATGTCTGTTAGAGTTTCTCTTATAAATTGAGGTGCATTCTGGTTGGGTGCATAGATATTAATAATTGAGATCTCGTCATATTGAGTATTACCCTTAACAAATATGAAGTGACCATTCTTGTCCTTCCTTACTTTTGATGGTTTAAAGCCTACTGTATCTGCAAATAAAATTGCAACACCTGCTTTTTTCTGATTACCATTTGCCTGAAATATGGATGACCATCCTTTCACCCTGAGTCTGTATTTGTCTTTTAAGTTGAGATGTGACTCTCGTATGCAACAAATATCTGGCTTGAGTTTTTGTATCCAGTCAGCTAACCTATGCCTCTTTAGAGGACAGTTTAAGCCATTCACATTGATGGAGAGTATTGATAAGTCTGGTGGAATTTTGGGTGTCGAGTTTTTCAAAGGTCCAGTGGACATTTTTAATCCTTTCGCCAGTGTGGAAGTTGGAGTTTGATCCGAAGATTCTGAGTGAGTTTACTTTTGTGGTATGGGATTGGGTTGGTCATTGTGGAGGATAGGTCTGAGAACATCCTGAAGAGCTGGTTTACTTATGGCAAATTTTTTCAACATATGAATGTCATTGAAGTATTTAATTTCTCCATCATAGATGAAACTCAGTTTAGCTGGATACAAGATCCTGGGTTGAAAGTTTTTTTGCTTTAGGAGATTAAAAGTTGATGACCAGCCTCTTCTTGCTTGAAAAGTTTCAGCAGAGAGATCTGCAGTTATTCTAATATTCTTACCTTTGTACGTTATAGTTTTCTTTCGCCGGGCTGCTTTGAGAATCTTCTCTTTCATGTTAACTTTAGTGAAGCTAATTATGATATGTCTGGGAGATGGCTTATTGGGGTTGAATCGTGCTGGGGTTCTGAAGCTGTCTGCTATCTGAATTTCAGATTCTCTAGGCATGTCTGGAAAATTTTCTTTCATAATTTCATGTAGAAGGGCCTCTGTGTCCTTGGCAGCTACTTCATCAGTCTCCGAAATTCCTATAACCCTTATGTTGTTTTTTTTTCGAATTATCTGAGAGCTCTCTGAGTGAGTGATCCGTTTTTGCTCTCCATTTCTCTTCCTCTTTGAGAGATTGGGAGCGTTCGAAGACTTTATCTTCAATGTCAGAAATCCTTTCTTCTGCTTGCTCCATTCTGTTACTGAGGGATTCTACTGTATTTTTCATATCTTTGAGGGCTGTAAGTTCTTGTTTCAGTGTGTCTAAGTCTTTGGTGGTTTTGTCTTTAAATTCGTTAAATTCTTGAGACAATTTTTGAATTTCTCCTCGAATTCCTAATTCCATTTTATTAATCTTGTCTGCAAACCAAATTCTGAATTCGACTTCTGACATCTCAGCCAGTTGTTTATGAATGGGATCTTCAATCACATCTGCCGTATCTTTTCTTGGGGGGGTTGATCTATTCTGGTTATTCATGTTACCAGAGTTTTTCCTCTGATTCCGCCCCATGGTTTACTCCCTTTGGTTTTTCCCCTGGGGTTTTATCGAGGGCCCGTACAGTGTTGTGGCCTGAGAAACTGGGGCCCTGTCTGGTGTGGTGGAGCAAAGTGGTTCTGTCTTGTTTTCAGCTGGTTTCTGTTCGATCCTATTGCAACTTCTACTCTGGCTTGAAGTCTCAGCTGTGTGGAAAAATCAGCAATTAAGTCACCCCGCCTGCCCACCTCTGGCCCCAGTTGGAAAAGGAGAATCAAACCTTCCTACAATCGCACACCCAGGGCACCGCCTGAAGAGTCCTCAGTCTATTAGCCCAGTTCAAAAGGTCCGAATCAACTGTCTCAATCGGCACTTGTCTTGGGTGGAAGGGTTCAAGAGGTCTCTGGGAACTGGATCACAGGGGCCTGGTGACTCCTCTGACACAGCTCACCCCAGTGCAGCGTGGAGTCAGGAGGAGCCACCCAGCAAACAGAGCAGTCTGGGAAGGTTGACGTCTCCTTCCACACTTTGCCCCTCCGTCGGTCCCAGTCACTGGTATCTCTGCAGATGGCTAACCCAGTTGCCTGCAGTGAACAGACGCTCCAGGGGTTTGCACTTGCCTGAATCGCAAGGAAGTCTGCCAGGCCCCCGCAGACTGCCGCTATCTAGCAGGAGGAGATGGGGCCTGACATCTTTGAGTGTTTGATGCAGGTGATGGGAAGGAGGTGTTCACTCAGGCTTAGCCCCGTCCCTGATGCATGCTGCTAACAGAACAGAACAGAACAGACAACTTTGTGAGGTTCTGTCTCTGTTCCTGTCGTCGCCTACAGGAGACGGGCTGTTTTGAGTTCAAACGTCTTTGCTGCTGGAGAATTGCGTCTGAACACCTCTCTGGGTCGGCCCCGCCCTGGAGGCTTCCGGGTTTGTGAGCCGTGTCACCGGTGGCCTCCTCTGGTTGCCCAGGGAGACAGGGGGTGTGGCCTCAGAATATCCAGAAGTGAGCGTTCTTTTGTTTGCGTCCTTGTGATCACAACTTGCCTCAGCGGTGTTGATGTGCGTTCTTCAGCCTTCTGTCTTGGTGAGGCTCAAGTCCACCAGGATACTTACTAAATTCCTGTCCCTTAACTCTCCTTCTGGACGGGAGCCTTTGTTGAAAGCTGGCTTCAGTCCGCCATCTTGTCTCCCCCGGTCCATCATTCTTTAAGGCTGCGTAATATTCCATGGTGTACATATACCACAATTTATTAATCCATTCGTGGATCAATGGGCACTTGGGCTTCTTCCATGACTTAGCAATTATGAATTGGGCTGCAATAAACATTCTGGTACAAATATCTTCGTTACAATGTGATTTTTGGTCTTCTGGGTATATACCTAGTACAGGAATTTTAGGATACTTTTGCATTTCTAGTGCCTAGCAGTCTCCAGGTACATTAACAAGGTACCCAAGTTACGTTTTGATAATTTAGAAATTAGCATATGGGTGCTGTTTCCTCTCTATTTCCTTGAATGAGGAAGAGGTTAATTTTTACTTATTTCAAAATACCTACAACAGTCTTGCCTCTGGAAGCATGCATTTAATTCTATGCAGCTACATCAGTAGAACATTCGGTGCTTCTTTTTGTGATAATATTTGACGTTGAAGATTACATTAAAATTGATGTTGGCATTTGTACAGACATTTTTCAACGTTAATCAAACAGTGACAGGGAAAACTATTGCTACAAGTTATGAAATTAAGTAGGTGGGGAGTGATACAACCATAAGCTATAGCAACTCTAGTTTTTGTTTGCAGGGAAAGATGTAAAACCTGAACTACTGAATCTACTTCCAGTTTATCATCTACTTCTAGAGCCATAAAATATTAATCTGCAAGTCACCTTAAAAATCCTGTATCTGACTTCCAAACAGTGTAAGAATTCCTGCAATATCTATGAAAAATGGCCCTCTACTTAGAATTTTAATTTTTCAAAACAATCTCATCACTTTGCAATAATTAAAAATATCCAAATACCCTGTTTCCCCGAAAATAAGACATCCTCCGAAAAGAAGGCCTACTTACAGGAAAGACAAGACGTCCCCTGAAAATAAGACTTAGCGCATCTTTGGGAGCACACCTTAAAATAAGATACTGTCTTATTTTGGGGGAAACAGGGTAGTACTAATAATGACATTAAGAACTATCTTTTATAAAGTTTTAATCTGTACTGAGAATAGTGCTAGTTGTTGAATATTTACTGAGATAAAGCTCTCACAGCAACCATATGAAGTATGTGTTAGTCACTCCGTTTCACTAAAGGCTAATATAGCCAAGGCAGAGAGAAAGCAACAAAGTATGTCCAAGGTTCATAGCTAGCAGTTAGGAGTGATGAGATTTTATATCACTGGTGCAATGACTGCAAAATTTAAAGCCTTTCTTATAACATATCATACAGGTTCTCAAAGAATGTGTTTCCTTATATTTAGGAAAAGTGTTTACTAACCTAATTTCATATACTTATTTTAATTTTGTCTTTAAGAGCAGCCCCCCAAAAATCATCCTCCTTTTTCAACCCAGTCCTTTAGAAATTTGAAAATACTTATCATGCATTCTCTAATATTTTCTTACATGAATTGGAATAGTGCCCTTATAAAAGAGGCTGATAGAGGTCCCTTGTCCCTCCTGCCATGTGTGTCCACAGCAGAAAGATGGCCAGCTGGGAAGAGGACACTCACCAGACACCAAATCTAGCAACACCTTGATCTTGAACTTCTCAGACCCCAGAAATGTGAGAAATAAATTTCTGTTGTTTGTAGGCCAATCTATTTATGATATTTTGATATAACAGCCCAAATAAAGTAAGACAATCTTAGGGATCAAATAATGTCTCCCTCAAATTTTCATATATTAAAGTGCTAACCCCCAATACTTCACAATGTGACCTTATTTGTTGATGGGGTGTTTATGAGTTCTGAAATTAGATTCAGGAACTCATCCTAGAAAGAGTACTACATACCTCATTGCTGAATATAAATATGGTCACTTTTGAAATAACCTCTTTGGGAAGCTGTGCACAGATGCCAATATCTAGTTTACCCATCAAGACAATTTTGCAACTTTTTCTGGAATGACCATCAGAGCTGTCATCCTACAGCACACAAAAACATGTAATAACAATAGTGAACGCTACTCAGCAAGACACTGCTACATGTAAACACTAACACAGCTGTGAGACACTGATATTCCAAGGTTATTAAAGTTCATCAAGTTGTACAGTGCTGTCCACGAAAGCACATGGTGGCAAGTTCAAGAACCTAATTGTCAGATCACATACAGAGGTAATCAAGTAAGGTTTTTAGGGTATAACTTAGTCCAGCCCAACTGGTACCCTTATGGAAAGGGGAATTTGGATGGAGACATGTATAGAGGGAAGCTGATATGAAAATACAGGAATAACGTCATGGTACCCCCAAGGAGAAGACCTAAAACAGACCCCTCAGGGCTCTCAGGAGGAACGGACGCTGCCAATCTATTGATTTCAGTTATCTAGCCTCTAGAACTGGGGGACAATACATTTCTATGATGGAAGCCACTCACTCTGTGGTAGCACTTTGTTACGGCAGCATTGGAAGTCTTCACAATGTCTACGGATTCAACTGTCTTTACAATACTTTGTTATGCATGTGGATTTGCCCACAGGCATTTCAAAGTATCAATGCTCCATAGGAAAGTTGACACCCTGAAGAAACAGATAAAGGTCTAATAAATTAATATGCATCATTATGAAACTTCTGAGATACACAAAAATCAAGAAATGTAAAATCTACACGGATGGAAGCAAACCAAGCCCTTCCAGCAACACACATAAGCTGAGCTATTTGAAACTTGTAATAGGTGAACAGAAAGGAAACTGTTGACTGTGTCTCTTGGAAGTGAAATAATGGACCATCAAGACTTCCCCAGTGACCCATGTAGAAGAAAGGGGTGGTTAGTTTAATATTTTTTTCTAGTTACTGTTCCTCAATTAACACAAGTTACATTGGCTTGCAACAGCTAAAACTATTGACTCAGAGTAAGCTTCTGCTTTTCAGACTCAACAAACAATGCTTTGAAACTTTTCTGGAAGGGAATCTTTCTTCATAAAATCAACAGCTAATTAATCATAGATACAATGCTTGAAGAAAAAAATGTACTTCCTATTTTTCTTCATCTTCTCTTGTGGATGATATGAGAATGGAAATGCATATTTTGTAATATGTCCCATATCAGATTACTAAACTGAAGATACTCTCAATAGCTACCCTGTTTCCCCGAAAATAAGACCTACTTACAGGAAGGATAAGACGTCCCCTGAAAATAAGACCTAGCGCATCTTTGGGAGCACACCTTAAAATAAGACACTGTCTTATTTTCGGGGAAACAGGGTATATGTTTGGAAAAAACAACTATAAAGCATTTGAGAATCAATGACATTTTTTAAAGAAGTTGCTAGTGAGCAAAAGTATCTTCTACATCTATAATAGGACTATTGTAGCAAATATATTAAAAGTAACCAAATACATATTTAGTGATAGCAGAGTGAAAGTTGAATGGACAGTCTCAAGTAACTACTATCTTTCCAAGAAAATGACCACTGTTGAGAAAGAAAATATAAATCATGATGCTGACTCTGTCTTTGCTGATAATGCGACTTAAGTTGTTTTCTAGCAATAGTGATAAATCCTCCCCCACTCTATCTATATTCTTTAACACCCCAATATGTATGATCATAAAACTTAGAGTTGTTTTTTTAAATGTTCAGAAACAAGTTTTTATCTTGCAAAATCAGATAACTTACATGAATATTAAGCATATGACTTTGAAGTAATGCCATGGTCCAAATGAGGTACTGAATCAAATTTCAAAAGCATTTCACTTGAAGACATATATGGAATACGGGCCTTAGCTTTGCAAATTTTCACATATACATGGAGAATAGTTATATTTTATAAAAATTTCAAATATTGTGACACGGCATGTTAGTAAAATTACTGAAGTCTCACTCTATGAACATGAACTAATGTTCAAATACAAGCTTTGCTTTTCCCAAATGCTCAGGAACTGCATTATTTGACAGCTATTATTTGAAAACCAATCTGAATGAGTTATAAAAACAGCATAATGCTTTTATCATTTACACACACCCTGCCTTCTCACGCATTTCCTGCAATCCACACCATCAATGACACATCTATACTTCCTTGGGTGGTTTGGGTGACTCCTGTCTTGTTATTTTAACACTTACTATGATACTTTAAGAGCTATTTTTTTTTTTTTACAGCTTATAGCAATGTTATACAAATGTTTACTAGGAAGTGAAGTTTATGCTAATACTGAAGAGTATTAGAAAGAGAAATTGGATGTGGTATATGGTATATAGAATTCTGTGGAAGGTAGTCTTCTACAGTGGTTGCTAGTCATCTCTACCCCTTGGTATTTATAACCTGTGTAATCTCCTTCTCTTGAGAGTGGGCTGGAGATAGCAACTCACTTCTTTTTATTTAATTAATAAATAAAATAAATTAATAAATTAATTAATTTAGTAACTCACTTATGATGAATAGAATATGGCAAAAGCAATGGGATGTCATTTCTGATATTAAGTTAGAAAAGACTGCCTTCTGGCTTGTCGGCATTCTCTCTTTCTCTCTTTTCTCCTCTCTTTTCTCTTCTTCAGCTTTTCTTGTTTAGATGTTTTAATGACATAAGTTGCTGTGTTGTCATATTACGAGCTGCCCTATGGAGAGACCTGTGACCAGGTACTGAGAGTGACCTCAGGACAATAGCCAGTGAGGAACTGAGGCACTTAGTCTAACAGCCCAAAGAACTGGATCTTGCCAACAACCCCATTCCTAGTGAGCCTGGAAACAGATCTTTCCCCAGTTGAGCCTTGAAATGACTGAAGCTCCTCTTGACACCTTGATTGCATTATGACTGTGAGAGACCCAGACCAAAAGATCTAGTTAAGCCATGCCCAGATTCCTGACCAACAGAAATTGTGAGATAATAAATATTACTAATTTAAGTCACTAAGTTTATACAGCATTAGATAACTGATTCAGGGACAAAGGCCACCATATTCTATTTTGTTTTAGTCTAGAAAAACAGACTCTGTCATGGGAGAGAAAGACAATGGTGAGAAAAGAAAAAACAAAATAGACATAAAATTATATTATACTGGTTCTGGAATCAACATTTCTAAGAATGCATTTCTTATCTTTTGTGTTATTTCATTAATCTTGAATGATTTTGGAATTATGTGTGATCTTCTAAAACACATCTCTCACTCTAAAAATGACTTGATTCTACTATATATTTTGATTCTACTATATATTCTACTATTCCTAAAATAATAGAATCTTATTATTTCTATAATCTGAAATAGCACTTCCAGGAATGGAAAAGTCTTGTTCTTGAACTGCTGGTAAGTATAAGTTGAATATTTCTCTAACTAAATATATCTGTAAACTATGGAAACAAACACAGCAAAAAGACTGATAAGCCTCAGCGTGTGGAGTGGTGCTCAGAAAGGCTAAATCCAAACATTGGCTTGTCACGGAAAAAGAACCAACCAAGCATGGCAGTCTTAGGTGAAGTGCAGGTTTTTGTTTTTGTTTTGTTTTCAGCATGTTTCTTTCATTTATGAATTTGACGTCCTTTTAAGGCACATCAATACTTTCAATCTGACTAGATACCAGCATCAGCCATCTTTTGCCCCTTTAACAGAAATAATTCTTGTTACCTTGAAGTAACAAGAGTTACTTGAGTTGAAATAGTTACTATATCTGTAAGAATGAGATGCTTCATTCTGCCTGTCTTTAAGAGCAGGTCTTGCAGATGTTTAATTCACATGCTAGCCTTCTGAGGTCAGGATTATTATCCCTATTTAGAGGATATGAAACCAAGGCAAAAAGGTTGAGTAATTTATCCCAGGTCATGGGAGGGATCAGTGCCCGTGCTAGGATTACAGTTCAGAAAGCCTCAGAGTCCAGGACCTATGCTCAGACTGCACTTATTTCAAGCTGACTTGGCCTACTTAAATGATTCCTTCCTCCCTCACTCCAGGGCCCTCGGGCGAGTATTTGAACTACTGTCAGCAAAAGTGAAAGGGGTCTAGAGACACAGTCTACAAAATAAGCCAGACATCGCTCAGTTGCAGTTGGGCTTCAAACAGATTTTTATACGGAGACATTTCAAAAAGGTGTTTTTTTCTATGTAGGGATATTAAAGTAACTTAGTCAATCATCGATGTGCATCAGAATTTTAACTATTTAGGAGTGGGAAATATTAGCAAAAAAAAAACTTGCATAATAATGGTAGATATTATTACAGAAGTTTCCATAGTTGTTGGCATATATGCTGGAGCCTGGCTCCCCATTCAGAATTTTCCCCAACATGAGCCTGTATGTTTGCACTTATATTTAATTTAGTTTCTAGAGTTTTGAGAATTGTACATTACAAGATGATACAGGAAAAATATACACATATGTATATGTGTGTGTATTTGCCATTGGTGTTAATATTAGTAAAAGTGATAAAGCTCCTGAGTAGGCATAAAAAGTAAAAAGTTTATGAGAAATATTTTTAGAGTACTGGACTTGGAGGCAGAATACCTGGGTTTGTTTATGCTTTTTGTCAGTTTTTTGATCTTAAGCAAATCACTTGACCTCTCTGAAAGCATAAAGATAAACCAAACTTGTCTTGTTCAACAAAGAGTTAAGTGTGGTGTGAACACAGATAAATCAACCACTAGCCATGACACAGTGTAACCCGTGCTATACAAGCATTGTGACTGAAGTGTTCAGGAGAGTAGAGGTAGCAACATTTAAGCCTAACTTTGATTTTTACTGCATACAAAACAGAAAATATTTTAATTAGAATGGCCATTTCAGGCCTGTGGCATGAGATTCAAAGCCCTAGAGGAGAAAGGGGTTCAGTCTGGGATGACTAGACCATTGAATGACCAGACAATTTGAGAAAAGTTATATGAGATGAAGATGGAAAGGAGGAAAGGGGGCAAATCTGGGACAAGGCTAGCAAGTCCAGAGTATCCCATGAGAAGAAGGGAGCTGTTCATAGACCCATTCATTCATTCATTCATTCAAATGTATAACTCAGGCACCATAGTAATATCTAACAGAGACATAGAGGTTAAAGACACAGAACCCACTTAGAGAGAACTCTCAGTGTGGGTAACAGAATTGATTAAAATATAGACAAGTAAAAAGGCAATTACAGAATAGGAGTGAGCACCATGAAACATCAATGCATAAGAGCACAGAGGCAGAGTGGCAAAATATATTTCTGGCCTGGGAGAGTTAGCAAAGATTTCCTGCAAAAAGGGGTGCCTTAGGTGAGTCCTGATGGAGAAGCAAGAAGAAAGGAAGGAACAGGAAGGGACAAGATTAGGGGTACAAAAACAACATGTATGGAGACAAGAAACGTAAAAATGGGATTCCCTCTCTAGATTATTTGTAAAGCTTTGTGAAAATGTCACCCAGTTTTCTAAATTACCACAGTGTTACAGCAAGAAGAACCCACCAACAGGCCTGTGGTGCACGGGAAGGAGAGCCAGTGAGGAACAGATTTGAACAGCAGAAGCCATCCTAAACGCATTGCAGAGACGACACCAGAATCCGGACAGCACGGTACTATGCCAGCCACTTTTCACTGCTTAGGGTCAAGGTGGTTGAACATTAATTTGTTAAATTAAGTTCTAATCATATTTGCCTCTTTCAGTGGCTGATTAGGAAATAATTTACTATTCTTATCAAATTAATTGTAAATTGAGACACTAAGAGAAAAAGAGTTAAGGAGTGGGGTTAAGAAAGCTGGTGCTGGGGCGGCACCTGTGGCTTAAAGGAGTAGGGCACCTGCCCCATATGCCGGAGGTGGCGGGTTCAAACCTCGCCCTGGCCAAAAAAAGAAAGCTGATGCTGGAGGGAGGTGATGGAAACTATTACAAAGGAAAGGGGATTGGGCTGGCAACTGAAAGGTAGGGAAATATGTGTTTGCCTTTTACAACACAGTTGCTCACTCACTCTTTTTTTCTCTGTATTTATATGACTCTATTTAAAAAAAATGAAGGCACTAAGAGAAGTCTTTGAATTTTATATAGTTAATTATGACATTATTTAGTTAATTATGATATAATTATTATATTGTAATAATTATACGTTTATATAGTTAATTACAAAAAATGTATAGTATTTGGTTTTCATTATTTATTCTTTTCAATATTATCTTTTATTCTTTAAAATTCTCCCTTTCCTGTCTACAGTGTTTTTTTTTAAAATTTGTTTGTTTGTTTTGTTTTTTTGAGACAGAGTCTCCCTCTATTACCCTGGGTAGAGTGCCATGGCGTCATAGCTCACAGCAACCTCAAACTCTAAGGCTTGAGCAATCTTCTTGCCTCACCCACCTGAGTAGCTGGGAAATACAGGTGCCCGCCACAATACCCAGCTAGTTTTTCTACTTTTGGTAGAACTGGCGTTTCAATTTTTGGTCAGGCTGGTCTCAAACTCTTAACCTCAGGTGATCCACCTGCCTTGGCCTCACAGGGTGCTAGGATTACAGGTGTGAACCACTGTGCCTGGCCCCATCCATGTTTTTAAAGATAACATCACAGTTTTCTCTTTCAGAGTTACAATTACTTTGAGGAAAACATATGTAATTTACACAGCAAATACTGCTACAATGGAGAGAAACTCATAAATCTGTGAATCCCTGATATCAATAGTAAAAGAATGTATTGTTTTAACCAATAAAGCAATTGAAAGAGGTATTTGTTTGTAATCATGTTTTAATAAATTAAAACTTCATAGTAGGGCATTGTGGTGGGCACCTGTAGTCCCAGCTACTTGGAAAGCTGAGGCAAGAGAATCACTTAAGCCTAAGAGTGTGAGGGTGCTGTGACCTGTGACATCACAGCACTCTACCCAGGGTGACAGCTTGAGACTCTGTCTCAAAAAGAAAAAAAAAATTAAAACTTCAATTGTCTAAATTAAGTATCTGACAATCACATACCCACCTACACACACACACACATTATCCAAATATCCTTATTGAAAAATTTAAAATAACCAATAGTAGTATTTCCATGCCAGGTGATGGTGAAAGTCTGAATATATTCCAATAAAATCCATATCCTTTAACATTTATACACTTTATTTTTCCTTCCCTTGCTTTAAAAGTGAACATTACATACTTTTGACAACAGAATTTTAGAGACATCTTTAAGATAAGATGAACAAAATGAAACCTATAGTTATCTAAATTTTAATAATTTTAGGTGGTTCAGCATTGTTGAACCACCTAACACCTTTTCTCCATAGCACACTGTTATTTTAATAATAAAATATATCTGCTGTAATGATATTTTTAAATCTGTCTCCAGATTAGGAAAATGGAAGAAAATGTGACCTTATCTAAAAAGTTCTGTCTGTGAGTCCATAATTTGGTGAGAGAGTGAATGAGTTATTAGACAAGAATTTGAGAGCCTACAAGGTCAACTTGAGCATATCTAAGGAGCAGAAAGGAACTGGTAACATTCATGGATGAACGATTTTATTCTAATTTTTTCAACATAAGTAAAATTATACAAATATTTTAGCTATGATGGGAAAACAAATAAACAATTCCATCATGTGGTTACTTAATTTTAGATGCTAACTTGATCTTAGCCAAAAGGCTGAGAGCCATGCTACTTAATTTTAGAAAAGGGAACTATGGACAAATGTAAATACTGGGGAAAAATGTAACAAAAAGTTAAAAAAAAAAAACTTTAAAATCATCAGGAACTTGGGGCTTTGTAAAAACATTTTATTGACAATCCAAGTGAAATGGCTGGTACAATGGCTTCTATGGTTAAGTTATAAAGTAGAAGAAAAAAAAAAAAACACTGGGTGGGTGGGATGTGGTGGATCAGTTAATTGAGGACCAAAGAGACCACACAATGTGGCACATGTATCAATTTGAAGCCAAATCTATCCATATTTCCTGAGGTTTAATGCATCTATTTCCATGGAGGATACAAAGAAAATAGAAGGTACATCAGCTGCCCTTTAGGGAGCTTATTATCTTGGGGAAATAAAATGTGCTATAGAAAATACCAAGGAATAGTGCAAGGCAATAGTGTTTAAGAATATGGAAGCATCACTGAAATTATAGCTGCTGATGGGTAGAGCTCTACACAGAGTATCAGAGAGATAGTCTGGATTTATGGGTGGATTTTAATGAAGTTTAGTATTTGGATTGATCAAGAGCAAGGGAAAGAATCTTTGCATATCAGAATCAGAAAAAAGAAAACAAAAAATTAATAAATAAAGGAAAAACTTCTAAGAGAATAGTAAAGTGATGACCTATGCCCAAAGTGGGGCATGCAGATGAAATCAGAGGGTCTTTTGTGTTTACTGAGTGTAATATATGCCTAGCTTATTGCGAGCTACAGCAAAGAAATATAGCAAAGAGAGATTTCTGCGTTTTTAAAGGCTCATTTTCTTGTATCACAAAAGAGAGTGACACATGAAATTATCTGCCTTATGATGATAAGCTTCTGTTATATGTTTATTTGCGTGACAAAACCCTCCATTTACGAAAATTTAAACTGGAGAAAGAAACAGAGTAAGAAACAATGACTTTAGAAAGGAGAGACAGTGCCCTAATCTTTGAAAGAAGCTGGAATTCTGATAGGTACAACAGGACAGAGAGGGCATTTCCTGAAATTAGCTGAATCTGATATTTTGCAGCTAATCTTATGAGAAACTACACATAGAAGGGATCCAAATTCAATTGTGTTTGAGTAGATGACTTCTTTTTGACACGTTTATGCCAAGTTTATATTTCCCATGGTAATTTTGTTTCCCTTTCATTTTCCTTCTGAATGTGCTGCTAACTGCTTGTCTGACCCTTGAGGCAGGGAACTTTCTGAAATCTAAGGCTTTCTAGTATTGTTCATCTCAGCTAGGGAGAAATCATTGATGAGAATAAATAGTATGTCTTTCCCTAATACTATTTTAAGTACTAAAGCCTGTTAAGTTTCTAGGCTTGGTAGATTTTGCATGTATTCTGGCATTTTGGATGACTGAGGTGAGAGGATCACTTGAGGCCAGGACGTTGAGACCAGCCTAAACAACATAGTGAGACCTCCTCTCCATGAAAAAATTAAAAAAAGTTAGGTGTGGTGGCGCACGCCTATAGTCCCAGCTACTGTAGAGACTGAGGCAAGAGAATCTCTGGATCCCAAGGGTTCGAGGCTGCAGTGAGTTATGATCACAGCACTGCACTCCACCCTGGGCACCCGGGGCAATTAACATAAGATAATTTTGCTGAATTATTTGTTATTGTTACTATTATCATTATTGCCTTAAAAGTGTTTTTAATAAAATTGGACTATAAGATTTAGGTAGAATTAAGGAGTATTTTGGACAGAATAAACAAATGTATTCAGTTTAAAAAGCAGTAATACTAGTATTCACTGTACTTTGGGAGCTGTTTGGTGAGAATGTGAGGTTGAGATCACTGGAACACAGATGATAAAGGTGTGGTTTCATCATGATGAAACAGAAATTTCATTTCTAAAAACAATCTGAGATCCTGAGATCTCAGGATTGGGGTTGGTCTTCTAACATAGAAGAGTGAAACACACACACTCACTCACACATTGCAATTGGGAACCCTAAACATATCCTGAGGTTTCTCTCTGGTTTTATTTAGCCTAAAGTGAACACATTTCATAAAGAAAATTAGAATTGCTGGGTGGCACTTGTGGCTCAAAGGAGTAGGGCGCTGGCCCCATATGCTGGAGGTGGCAGGTTCAAACCCAGCCCTGGCCAAAAACTACAAAAAGAAAAAAAGAAAATTAGAATTGCTCACATTAGGCTGAAAGTGATGGAAAGAAATTGTAATCCTCCTCTCCCTCTCAGGGGCTGAGTGTCCAGCGCAGTGGGGACAGGCTGGTGAAATGGCCAAATTTGTGAGCGATGGTGAAAGCTACTTCTCTCCCTTCAGCATGGATTTGACTGGCCAGTAATGTAAGGCAATGGCTAGCTTCCCTTTTATTATATATCAGTGACTTGGCTATTGTCTTTTGATCTCCCAAATGCTGATAAGTTGCTAAATATTATGGGTTGATTAAAGTGTTAGACAGGGTGGCCATAAAGTTTATCTGCAATTTAAATAGTTGTAACTATAACCAACTATAACATTTGCTTAGATATGGTCATTTTCAAAGCAACAAGAAGACTTTCATATTATATTTAGGAGACGGATATATTTAGGAGACAGAATTGAAAAGTGACAATCCTAAGGATCAGAAATATCAGGAATGAAATTCACAATCCACTGCTCTTTGTCTTGGGCAAGTGGGTTAGCCACTCTTAGCCTGAAGTTTCTGGTCTATTCTTTGAGGTTAATAAGCCTGATATGTAGGCTTGTTTAGAGAACTGCGTGAAATAACCAATGCAATAATTCTTCTACCTTGGTGAATACTCAACAAATATAAATCCCCTTAGTCAACAAGAATAAGTCATTGAAAATTGGTCTTATTTGTACAAACTGGAAGCTATTGCTGACAAATTCTAGGCTAAGGATCTTATACTGTAAGAATGACATGAAAGACAGAGCTCCCCTGCTTTTCCCATTCATTTTCATTAATCACACAGATACACCCAAACTTTTTGATATGGCAATGAAAGATGAAAATCTGTAATTAAATTAGAGAAGTTGTACTTTTAGAATCAAGCATGGGTAAAGCTTATAAGAGCACAGAAGGCTGAGTGTTAAGAATCCTATTTGCTAAGTGGTTCACTTCTTGAGCTTTGGGGAAATGGCCCTTTCATAATTTTAAACAGTTCTTGAATTCCCCTTCAAGGCAGGATCTTCAAGGGGAACTGAATATAACTTCTCTCTAATTCCACTTGGTATTTCATTTCTCTTTTGTTTGCAAGATATTAATTATTAAATATGCTTCATATTGATAATTATACTGCATCTTATTTATTAATGACTCAATATTAAGCTTAAACTTAATATCTCCAGAGGTTCTCAGGTCTCCACTTTTGCAGGTCATTACTCTTTTTCTCTTTGCAGGACTGAGAGCTGGGAAGGTTTCAAGCTTTGGGGTTTAAGGTAGATGGGTCTTTATGGTGTGATTACCCATGACGCAGTTCATTACCACTAATGGAGTCACCCATGCAGCCAAAGAGAGAAACGTGAGCCTGAAAAACAGTCACCTAATAGGCAATAAATTATTACACCAAGGGAAAGCAATCATACATAAGAGCGCTAAATGGCCAGAGCCCAGTAAAAAGATATATACTTCATATTTTTTCTGAAGAGTGTTTCTCTTTTGGTTCTTTTTCAGAAAGACACACCTCATTTTCAAAGCGTGAAGATTTTTTTCCACTTCTTCTTTTGATTAAAGTATATATGGAAAGAGATATAATCAAGGTAAAAATTGAGCTTGTTCTCTGTAATGCTGCTTCATATACCCCATTTTTTTTTTTGGTTCGGGCTTCTCTCAAACTGAGATTTATACTTAAATCTTTATATTCAGAATTTTAGTGACATAACTTGCAAATTTACATTGCGAGAGGATAAAAGTTCACTAGCTTGTCTCTAAGGAGAAAAAATATATATTCTAAGTGGTAAACATTCTTAACGTGTTTGAGAGAGAAAGATTTAGTTAAAAACACCAAAACTCCATAAACCTGAGGTCTATAATGCCCATATAGCGCCTTTGAGACAATGGTGCCTTTGATGCCTGGGTGTCCCCCAGTTGGGAATCACTCCCCTGGATGACGTAATCACATTCTACTAAGCAGATGAGCTTTTCCACCCCTTTACCCAAAAGGATCTCCAGCAGTTGTTTTCTTGAGATTTACTCCTCCCATAGCTACCTTATTTTGGAGTCTCCTCCCTATATCTCCAAAGTAACCCCTTCTGTTTTTCATCTCAAGTAGCAAAATTTCTTTTTTTTTTTTTTGTTGGGGATTCATTGAGGGCACAATAAGCCAGGTTACACTGATTGCAATTGTTAGGTAAAGTCCCTCTTGCAATCATGTCTTGCCCCCATAAAGTGTGACACACACCAAGGCCCCACCCCCTCCCTCCTTCCCTCTTTCTGTTCCCCCCCATAACCATAATTGTCATTAATTGTCCTCATATCAAAATTGAGTACATAGGATTCATGCTTCTCCATTCTTGTGATACTTTACTAAGAATAATGTCTTCCACGTCCATCCAGGTTAATACGAAGGATGTAAAGTCTCCATTTTTTTTAATGGCTGAATAGTATTCCATGGTATACATATACCACAGCTTGTTAATCCATTCCTGGGTTGGTGGGCATTTAGGCTTTTTCCACATTTTGGTGATTGTAAATTGAGCTGCAATAAACAGTCTAGTACAAGTGTCCTTATGATAAAAGGATTTCTTTCCTTCTGGGTAGATGCCCAGTAATGGGATTGCAGGATCAAATGGGAGGTCTAGCTTGAGTGTTTTGAGGTTTCTCCATACTTCCTTCCAGAAAGGTTGCACTGGTTTGCAGTCCCACCAGCAGTGTAAAAGTGTTCCCTTCTCTCCACATCCACGCCAGCATCTGCAGTTTTGAGATTTTGTGATGTGGGCCATTCTCACTGGGGTTAGATGATATCTCAGGGTTGTTTTGATTTGCATTTCTCTAATATATAGAGATGATGAAAATTTTTTCATGTGTTTGTTAGCCATTTGTCTGTCGTCTTTAGAGAAAGTTCTATTCATGTCTCTTGCCCATTGATATAAGGGATTGTTGGCTTTTTTCATGTGGATTAATTTGAGTTCTCTATAGATCCTAGTTATCAGGCTTTTGTCTGATAGAAAATATGCAAATATCCTTTCCCATTGTGTAGGTTGTCTCTTTGCTTTGGTTATTGTCTCCTTAGCTGTACAGAAGCTTTTCAGTTTAATGAAGTCCCATTTGTTTATTTTTGTTGTTGTTGCAATTGCCATGGCAGTCTTCTTCATGAAGTCTTTCCCCAGGCCAATATCTTCCAGTGTTTTTCCTATGCTTTCTTTGAGGATTTTTATTGTTTCATGCCTTAAATTTAAGTCCTTTATCCATCTTGAATCAATTTTTGTGAGTGGGGAAAGGTGTGGGTCCAGTTTCAGTCTTTTACATGTAGACATCCAGTTCTCCCAACACCATTTACTGAATAGGGAGTCTTTACCCAAGGTATGTTCTTGTTTGGTTTATCAAAGATTAGGTGGTTGTAAAATGTTAGTTTCATTTCTTGGTTTTCAATTCGATTCCAAGTGTCTATGTCTCTGTTTTTGTGCCAGTACCATGCTGTCTTGAGCACTATGGCTTTGTAGTACAGACTAAAATCTGGTATGCTGATGCCCCCAGATTTATTTTTGTTACAGAGAAATGCCTTAGCTATACAGGGGTTTTTCCGGTTCCATACAAAACGCAGAATCATTTTTTCCAAATCTTGAAAGTACAATGTTGGTATTTTGATAGGAATGGCATTGAATAGGTAGATTGCTTTGGGAAGTATAGACATTTTAACAATGTTGATTCTTCCCATCCATGAGCATGGTATGTTCTTCCATTTGTTAATATCCTCTGCTATTTCCTTTCTGAGGATTTCATAGTTTTCTTTATAGAGGTCCTTCACCTCCTTCGTTAGGTATATTCCTAGGTATTTCATTTTCTTTGAGACTATGAAGGGAGTTGTGTCCTTAATTAGCTTCTTATCTTGACTGTTATTGGTATACACAAAGGCTACTGACTTGTGGACATTGATTTTATATCCTGAAACATTACTGTATTTTTTGATGACTTCTAGGAGTCTTGTGGTTGAGTCTTTGGGGTTCTCTAAGTATAAGATCATGTCGTCAGCAAAGAGGGAGAGTTTGACCTCCTCTGCTCCCATTTGGATTCCCTTTATTTCCTTGTCTTGCCTAATTGTATTGGCAAGAACTTCCAGCACTACGTTGAATAGTAAAGGTGACAGAGGACAACCTTGTCTGGTTCCAGTTCTAAGAGGAAAAGCTTTCAGTTTTACTCTGTTCAGTAAAATATTGGCTGTGGGTTTGTCATAGATAGCTTCAATCAGTTTTAGAAGTGTGCCACCTATGCCTATACTCTTCAGTGTTCTAATTAGAAAAGGATGCTGGATTTTATCAAATGCTTTTTCTGCATCTATTGAGAGGATCATGTGATCTTTATTTTTGCCTCTGTTAATATGGTGGATAACGTTTATAGACTTGCGTATGTTAAACCAGCCTTGCATCCCTGGGATGACGCCTACTTGATCATGATGAATGACTTTTTTAATGGTAAGCTGTAATCTATTGGCTAGGATTTTGTTGAGAATTTTTGCGTCTATGTTCATGAGTCAGATTGGTCTGAAATTCTCCTTTTTGTTTGGGTCTTTTCCTGGTTTTGGTATCAGGGTAATGTTTGCTTCATAGAATGTGTTGGGGAAGATTCCTTGTTCCTCAATTTTTTGGAATAATTTCTGCAGTACAGGAATAAGCTCTTCCTTGAAGGTTTGATAGAATTCTGGAGTGAAGCCATCTGGACCAGGGCATTTTTTGGTTGGAAGATTTTTTATTGTTTCTTTGATCTCAGTGCTTGAAATTGGTCTGTTGAGGAGCTCTATTTCTTCCTGGCTGAGTCTAGGGAGAGGGTGTGATTCCAAATATTGATCAATTTCTTTCACATTGTCAAATTTCTGGGCATAGAGTTTCTGGTAGTATTCAGAGATGATCTCTTATATCTCTGTGGGATCAGTTGTTATTTCCACTTTATCATTTCTGATTGAGTTTCCTAGAGATTTTACTTTTCTATTCCTCGTTAGTCTGTCCAATGGTTTATCTATTTTATTTATTTTTTCAAAAAACCAACTCCTTGTTCCATTAATTTTCTGAATGATTCTTTTGTTTTCAATTTCATTGATCTCTGATTTGATTTTGGATATTTCTTTTCTTCTACTGAGTTTAGGCTTAGATTGTTCTTCTTTTTCCAATTCCATAAGATCTCTTGTGAGATTGTTGATGTGCTCTCTTTCGGTTTTTCGAATGTAGGCATCTAAAGCGATGAATTTTTCCTCTCAAAACTGCTTTTGCAGTATCCCACAGGTTTTGGTAGCTTGTGTCTTCATTGTTGTTATGCTCAAGGAAGTTAATGATTTCCTGTTTTATTTCTTCCTGCACCCATCTGTTATTCAACAGAAGATTGTTTAATTTCCATGCCTTTGGGTGGGGTCGAGCATTTTTGTTAGAGTTGAGTTCCACCTTTAGTGCCTTATGGTCTGAGAAGATACAAGGTAAAATTTCAATTCTTTTGATTCTGTTGATATTTGTTTTGTGTCCCAGGACATGATCAATTTTGGAGAATATTCCATGGGGTGATGAGAAGAATGTATATTCTTTATCTTTGGGATGGAGCGTTCTATATGCATCTATCAAGCACAGTTGTTCTAGGGTCTCATTTAAGTCTCTTATATCCTTGTTAAATTTCTGTTTACAGGATCTGTCCAGCTCTGGAAGAGGAGTGTTAAGGTCCCCTGTTATTATGGTATTATCAGATATCATATTGCTCAGATTGAGTAAGGTCTGTTTCAAGAATCTGGGAGCATTTAAATTGGGGGCATAGATATTTAGAATTGAAATGTCTTCTTGTTGTATTTTTCCCTTGACCAATATAAAGTGACCATCTTTGTCTTTTTTGACTTTAGTTCCTTTAAATACACATGCATCTGAAAATAAGATTGCAACTCCTCTTTTCTTCTGAATTCCATTTGCCTGAAAAATTGTCTTCCAACCCTTGACTCGGAGCTTTAATTTGTCTTTTGAAGCCAGGTGTATTTCTTGCAGACAGCAAATG
Organism: Nycticebus coucang; assembly: GCF_027406575.1. Lineage (NCBI taxonomy): Eukaryota > Metazoa > Chordata > Mammalia > Primates > Lorisidae > Nycticebus > Nycticebus coucang. Next base: position 64,173,995 of record NC_069780.1, on the reverse strand, counting down.
GATGGCTTGTGTTTTTTAATCCAGTCAACCAATGTATGTCTCTTCAGTGGGGAATTCAAGCCATTAACATTTATTGAGATAATTGATAAGTGTGGTAGTATTCTATTCGTCTTATTTTGTGAGAGTCCATTGCTTAGTTTTATCTTTTGCATCAGTGTGGAGGTTAGGTTCTGTCCTTTAATTTCTGAGTTCTTACTTTGCTGCTGATCCATTGTGGTGGTCAGTGTGCAGAACAGGTTGAAGTATTTCCTGTAGAGCTGGTCTTGTTGTGGCGAATTTCCTCAATGTTTGTATATCCGTAAATGATTTGATTTCTCCATCAATTTTGAAGCTTAGCTTTGCAGGGTACAGAATTCTGGGCTGGAAATTGTTCTGTTTAAGTAGATTAAAGGTAGATGACCATTGTCTTCTTGCTTGGAAAGTTTCATTAGAGAAGTCTGCGGTAACTCTGATGGATTTGCCCCTGTAGGTCAACTGGCGCTTACTCCTGGCAGCTTGCAGAATCTTTTCTTTTGTCTTGACTTTGGACAGGTTCATCACAATGTGTCTTGGAGAAGCTCGGTTAGAGTTGAGGCGACCTGGGGTCCGATATCCCTCTGAAAGCAGTGTGTCAGAATGTTTGGTGATATTTGGGAAATTTTCTTCTATAATATTCTGTAGTATGGCTTCCATTCCTCTGGGGTATTCTTCTTCCCCTTCTGGAATTCATATAACTCGTATGTTGGAATGCTTCATAAAGTCCCATAATTCTGACAGTGAATGTTCTGCTTTCTCTCTCTTCTTTTCTGCCTCTTTTACTATCTGAGTTATCTCAAAAACTTTGTCTTCTACCTCTGAAATTCTTTCTTCTGCATGGTCTAACCTGTTGCTGATACTTTCCATTGCATCTTTAAGTTCCCTGATTGACTGTTTCATTTCCTTCAGCTCTGCTATATCCTTTTTATATTCTTCATATCATTCATCTCTGATTTGATTCTGTTTTTGGATTTCCTTTTGGTTATTTTCCAGTTTATTAGCAGTTTCCTTCATTGTTTCCATCATTTCTTTCATTGTTTTCAACATGTGTATTCTAAATTCCCTTTATGTCATTCCTAACATTTCTTTATAGGTGGAATCCTCTGCAGTAGCTACCTCATGGTCCCTTGGTGGGGTTGTTCTGGACTGGTTCTTCATGTTGCCTGGAGTTTTCTGCTGATTCTTCCTCATGGGTGATTTCTTTTATCTGTTTCCTTGCCCTAATTTTCCTTTCACTTCCTCTTGCTCTTTAAGTTCTCATGCCTGTGGACTAAGGGTTACAGGACCAGAAGGGTGAGAAGGTTTAAGAGCAAAAAAGGGATGAAAAAAAGGAGGACCGAGTGATAAGGAAAAAAAAAGAAAGATAGAGAAAGGAGAGGGGGTGGGTAAAAGGAATATTGACAAAAAGAAGAGAGGCACAGAAAGAGGGAGACAGAGCAATATAGGTATACAGTAGGGTACTTTGATACAACCTTAAAAAAGAAAACCACCTTCTGGGGGTGCCCAGTTGGGTGGTTCCCTTGAGGTCAGCAGCTCTTTGCTAACCTGATCAGACACAGTACCCCACCTCCACCAAGTAGAGAGGAAAGACAAAAATGCTATAAATCAAACCAAGACAAGCAAACAGAAAACTTTACTGGATAAAATTGGCTGGAAAAACCAAATAATAGCGGTAGAAACACTAACAATAATGAAGTTCTAGTTATTAAAAAAGGCAGCAATGGGAAATTATAATTAAACTAGAAAAATTGAGAAAGAAAAAGGATCTGTATGGAAAAGGTTGAACTTAAAAAACAAAACAACAATCAACAACATCAAAATAAACAAAAAAAACAACCAAACCATAAAAAAAAAAAAACAAAAAACAACCAAAAACAAAGCAGTATGTATATGTTATTGAACATTGTCTGGGCAACACGTGGTCTTCTGGGGTATGAGATGTTAATCACAGTTCTGATACGACTGGAGGCTGCTGGTTTCTCAAACCCTAGCAGGTAGACACCCTAAATCTCTCTTCAGCCCACTTAAAAGGCACTTTGAACTTGTTCACTTACTGAACAGAAGCTTTCTCAGGGAAGTGCTTGTCGCTGGAATCACTGCTGAAGTGGCTATCCACTTACCCTGTGTGTCAAAACTGGTCTCCCTCTGCCCCCGAGGGTTAGGGCTGCAAGGCGGCTCAGACCCCACCCTTAGGCTACTTGGTCGCTGGGTTACCAGCTCCCACCCAATTCCAGCTCTGCGACCCTGAGGGCGGAGCTTGCTGGGGCAGATTGCTCACAATGTCTGCCTGTGACCCAGAGCCAAACAGTATTACTCCGTCTGGCTCAGCGGCTCAGACTGGGGCCCCAGACAAAGGCCAAAGTTCTCCGCACTCCCACTCAGGCTCTCCCCAAGGCAGTTCAGCTGAGTGCCAAGTCCAAAGACACCAAAACAGTTCACAGGTAAGGCCTTTCTGGTTTGCAGTCTTGCTGCTACTGAACTTACAGTTGCGGGCGGGTTTAAATGGATTGAACACACGCAACCACTTGCCGGTTTTCCACTGTTTTAGTCCTCCTCTTGGGGTCCAGAAGTCTCTCGCTGACTCCGTGTATCCTCTCAGGGGTGATGATAGGCAGATCCCACCAGCCAGAGATGCCTGGAGTCCTATATCCCCAGACTCACGGTGCCCAGATGCAAGGAAGCTGTTACTTGGCTGCCATCTTGCTCCGCCTCCGGCTAATTAAAAAAATCTTAAATAAACAAATAGCTTTTATCAAATGGATTGGTTTGCTTTTTTTTTTTTTTTTCAAGACAGTCTAACTCTGTCAGCCTGAGTACAGTGCCATGATGTCATCATAGCTCACAGCAACCTCAAACTCTTGGGCTCAAGAGTTTGCCTCTTGCCTCAGCCTCCTGAGTAGCTGGGACTACAGGCGTCCACCACCATGCCCGGCTAGTTTTTCTATTTTTAATAGACAGGGTCTCGCTTTTTCTCAGGCTGGTCTTCCAACTTCTGAGCTCAAAGGACCCTCCTGCCTTGGCCTCCAGAGTGCTCAAGTAGCAAAATTTCTTAATGAACCTTTTCTCATGCATAAGAAGGAAAGCTTCCCTTTTGCTCCAATGCTCAGCTGAGATTCTGAAGCTCCCATCCATCCCTGAAATTAGAAAATCCAAAATCTTTCATCCAGATAATTATACTCTTCAGTCTTTTATGCTTAACCAATAGCATCATTCCCACTGATCCAAGGTAAAAACACTGTCCTTCATGGTGGTTCCAGTTTGAATATCTTAATGTCCATTTTGCATGTTTTTTTTGTTGTTGTTGTTGTTGTTGTTGTTAGAAGAACAGTAAATGTACTTGATCAGGAATGGGAATATGCCCTTTTTTACTTTTTTGTCTAAGAGACTGGATATATACATACATGTATGAATATCTGTGTATGTATACATATATGTATTTTCAAAAATAAGTTCAATTTTAAAATAGTTTTAGGTTCATAGAAAAGTTGCAAGCCAGTGCAGAGTTCCTGTATGCTCCTTACTTGGTTTTCTCTATTGTTAATACTTTACATTACTGTGGTGCATTTGTCACAATACAGGTACATTATTACCAAATCTACTCCATATTTTATTCAGATTCCACTGATTATTTCCTAATGTCCTTGTCTGTTATAGGATCCCATGTGGGATACCATAGTGCATTTAGTTCTCATGTCTCCTTAGCTTCTGGTGTGACAGTTTCTCTGACTTACCAATTGTTCTGATGACCTTGACAGTTTGGAGGCATAGCGCCATATATTTTGAACACTGTCCTTCAATTTGGTTTATCTGAGGATTTTCTCATGATTAGAGTAGGGTTCTGTGTTTTGGGGTGGAAGATCACAAAGGTGAGATGGCATTCTCATCACATGTTAGCAAGTGCACATTCCATTGACATGACTTAGCACTGTTGATGTTGACCTTAATCACCTGGCTGAGTTAGTGTTGCCAGATTTCCTTAGACGTCATTGAAACGGATCAATAAGTCAATAGTCTTTGTTCAAAATCCATGAGTAAGGAGTTAAGCCATATCCTTGATAAGGGAACATTTATATATATTATTCTGAATTTTTCCTGTAAGAGAAATTTTTTACTTCTCCTCCCACTTGTTTATTTTTTCAATCATTATTTGTATTAGAATCAGTATTTGTTTTACTCACTGGTTAATTCCTAAGTAATATCTATATATAGTGATTGCTCATTTAATAACTCTTAAATGAATTAATCTAACCACAGAGTCAGAAGGAATCCAAACATTCTCTAATAACTTCAATATGAATTCAAGCAAAAATACTAGTAGGTTTCTTTTTTTTTTAAATTTATAAAAACAGGAAAATAATACCTACCCTGCAGAATTGTGAAGGGTTTGTGGCAAATTCAAGCACAAATCCTGAAACATAAGGAGTGGTCCAGTAATAGTAGTTATTCTTATCTCCTAGAGATGTATATTACCCACTTTGGAAGCTTAAGTCTGAGAAAAAAACTCACGACCATCATTGTGGGCTACGTATATAAATGTGAGTAATTTACTTTTTAAGTTACTGAGACTCAAACTATGGATTGGTATACAATTCCCACCTGTAAAATAATTCACGTTTTGCTAATAAATTTAAAAATAGGACAACATTTATAACATTCTATTGATTTCTATATTTAGTTTTCACACCTGTATAAAGTTTTGGACCAACGATATTTTTGTTCTCCTATAGTTTGCATGTGAGAGTGAATAAAATTGTAAATGGCTTTCTTTTGGTGACACTGTTAGATCCGTCTGGATGTTCCCTGGTCCCCCATTTCCCAATGTCAAGAATGAATACTGGTACTAAGTTGAGCCAGTGATGGAGTGGCCACAGATACAGAACAATCCTACATAGTTTATTACAGGAAAAAGAAAGAAGCTGAATGACATGAAAGTAAAGAAGGAAGCTATAGGAAGTGACACTAGGAGGGAGGAAGGGGTCAGTCTCAATGAGTGGGGAAAGACCCTGAAGTCTGAGCACATGCTGCCCTTTATATGCTCACTAGTTTGTCCCACCTTTCTCCTGGCAGTATTTATTTATTTATTTATTTTATTAATAGTAAATCATAGCTGTGTATATTAATGCGATCATGGGGCACCATATACTGGTTTTAGAAACAGTTTGATGCATTTTCATCACACTGGTTAACATAGCCTTCCTGGCATTTTCTGTTATTGTGTTGAGACGATTACATTCTACATTTACTAAGTTTCACATATACCCTTGTAAGATGCACCACAGGTGTAATCTCACCAATCACCCTCCCTCTGCCCATCCTCCCCCCTCCCTCCTCTCCCTTTCCCCCTTCCCCCTATTCTTAGGTTGTAACTGGGTTATAGCTTTCATGTGAAAGCCATAAATTAGTTTCATAGTAGGGCAGAGTACATTGGACACTTTTCCTTCCATTCTTGAGATACTTTACTAAGAAGAATATGTTCCAGCTCCATCTATGTAAACATGAAAGAGGTAAAGTCCCCACCTTTCTTTAAGGCTGCATAATATTCCCTGGTGTACATATACCACAATTTATTAATCCATTCATGGATCGATAGGCATTTGGGCTTTTTCCATGACTCAGCAATTGTGAATTGGGCTGCAATAAACATTCTGGTGCAAATATCTTTGTTATAATGTGATTTTTGGTCTTCTGGGTATATACCTAGTAGAGGAGTTATAGGATTAAATGGCAGATCTATTTTTAGATCTCTAAGTGTTCTCCAAACATCTTTCCAAAAGGAACATATTAATTTGCATTCCCACCAGCAGTGTAGAAGTGTTCCCTTTTCTCCACATCCACGCCAACATCTCTGGTCTTGGGAATTTGTGATATGGGCTAATCTTACTGGAGTTAGATGGTATCTCAAAGTAGTTTTGATTTGCATTTCTCTGATGATTAAAGATGATGAGCATTATTTCATATGTCTGTAGGCCGTGTGCCTGTCTTCTTCAGAGAAGTTTCTCTTCAAGTCCCTTGCCCAGCCTGCAATGGGATCACTTGTTCTTTTCTTGCTTATACGTTTGAGTTCTCTGTGGATTCTGGTTATTAAACCTTTGTTGGAGACATAACCTGCAAATATCTTCTCCCATTCTGAGGGCTATTTGCTTGCTTTACTTACTGTGTTCTTGGCTGTGCAGAACTTTTTTAGTTTGATCAGGTCCCAGTAGTGGACTTTTGAAGTTGGTTCATTTGCCCAGGGGTCCTCCTCATAAAATACTCACCCAGACTAATTTCTTCAAGGGTTTCCCCTGCACTCTCTTCTAGTATCTTTATAGTTTCATGTCTTAAGTTTAAATCTTTAATCCAATGAGAGTCTATCTTAGTTAATGGTGAAAGGTGTGGGTCCAGTTTCAGTCTTCTACAGGTTGCCAGCCATTTCACCCAGCACCATTTGTTAAATAGGGAATATTTTCCCTACTGAATGTTTTGAATTGGCTTGTCAAAGATCAAATAATGGTTAGTAGCTGGGTTCATCTCTTTGTTCTCTATTTTGTTCAAACATCTACCTGTCTGTTTTTGTGCCAGTACCATGCTGTTTTGATCACTATCGATTTATAGTATAGTCTGAGGTCCGGTAGTGTGATTCCTCCTGCTTTGCTATTATTTCTGAGTAATGTCTTGGCTATTCAAGGTTTTTTCTGATTCCATATAAAATGAAGTATTGTTTTTTCAAGATCTTTAAAGTATGACAGTGGAGCTTTAATAGGGATTGCATTAAAATTGTATATTGCTTTGGGTATTATGGACATTTTAACAATGTTGATTCTTCCCAGTCATGAGCATGGTATGTTTTTCCATTTGTTAACGTTTTCAGCTATTTCTTTTCTTATAGTTTCATAGTTCTGTTTATAGAGATCCTTCACATCCTTTGTTAGATAAACTCCCAAATATTTCATCTTCTTTGGCACTACTGTGAATGGAATAGAGTCCTTAACTGTTTTTTCAGCTTGAATATTGTTGGTATGTATAAAGGCTACCAATTTATGAGTGTTAATTTTGTAACCTGAGACTCTGTTGTACTCCTTGATCACTTCTAATAGTTTTGTAGTAGAATCCTGGGTGCTTTCCTGATATACAATCATATCATCTCCGAAGAGTGAAAGTTTGATCTCTTCTGACCCTATACGGATACCCTTGATTGCCTTTTCTTCCCTAATTGTGATGGCTAAAACTTCCATTAAAATGATAAAGAGCAGTAGAGACAATGCGCAGCCTTGTCTGGTTTCTGATCTGAGTGGAAATGATTTCAATTTAACTCCATTCAATACGATATTGGCTGTGGGTTTGCTGTAGATGGCCTCTATCAGTTTAGGAAATGTCCCTTCTATACCAATTTTCTTAAGCGTTCTGATCATGAAGGGGTGCTGGATATTGTCAAAAGCTTTTTCTGCATCAATTGAGAGAATCATATGGTCTTTGTTTTTTAATTTATGTATGTGCTGAATTATACTTACAGATTTACATATATTAAACCAGCCTTGCAATCCTGGGATAAAACTGACTTGGTCATGATGTGTAATTTGTTTGATATGTTGCTGGATTCTGTTTGTTAGGATCTTGTTGAATATTTTTACATCTATATTCATTAGTGATATTGGTCTATAATTTTCTTTTCTTGTTGGGTCTTTTCCTGGTTTGGGGATCAGGGTGATGTTTGCTTCATAGAACGTGTTGGGTAGTCTTCCTTCTTTTTCTACCTTTTGGAACAGGTTGAGTAATATAGGTACTAGTTCCTCTTTAAAGATTTGGTAGAATTCTCATGTGAAGCCATCTTGTCCTGGGCTTTTCTTTTTAGGGAGATTTCGTATGGTTGATGCTATTTCAGAACTTGATATTGGCCTGTTCAACATTTCCACTTGATTCTGGCTAAGTCTTGGAAGGTGACGTGCTTCCAAGTAGTGGTCAATTTTCTTCAGATTTTCATATTTCTGAGAGTAAAGTTTCTTGTAATATTCATTAAGGATTTTTTGAATTTCTGAGGAGTCTTTTGTTATTTCGTCTTTGTCGTTTCTGATTGATGAGATTAGAGATTTTACTCTTTTTTTTCCTGGTTAGGTTAGCTATAGGTTTCTCTATTTTATTGACTGACCTTCTCAAAAAACCAACTTTTTGATTTATTGATCTGTTGTATAATTCTTGTTTTCAATTTCATTTAATTCTGCTCTAATTTTGGTTATTTCTTTTCTTCTACTGGGTTTGGGGTTGGAATATTCTTCCTTTTCCAGTTGCTTGAAATGTCCCATTAAGTTGTTAACTTCCTCTCTTTCCGATCTCTTGAGGAAGGCTTGTAGTGCTATAAATTTCTCTCTTAGGACTGCCTTTGCAGTATCCTAGAGGTTCTGACAATTCATGTCTTCATTGTTGTTTTGTTCCAAAAATTTTGCAATTTCCTTCTTGATCTCATCTCTGACCCAGCTATCATTCAGCATAAGGTTATTTAACTTCCATGTTTTTGTATGAGTATGCAGGTTCCTGTTGTTACTGAGTTTAATGTTTATTTCATGGTTTTCTGAGAGGATGCGAGGAATAATTTCTATTCCTTTAAATTTACTGAGGTTAGACTTGTGACCTAAGATGTGATTGATTTTGGAGTCTGTTCCGTGGGCTGATGAGAAGTATGTGTATTCAGTTTTGTTGGGATGAAATGTTCTGTAGATGTCTGTTAAATCCAAATGTTGGATTGTTAGGTTTAAATCTAAAATTTCTTTGCTCAGCTTCTTACTGGAGGATGGATCCAACACTGCCAAAGAAGTGTTGAAATCTTCGACTATTATAGAGCTGGAGGAAATCAAGTTGCTCATGTCTGTTAAGTTTCTCTTATAAATTGAGGCGCATTCTGGTTGGGTTCATAAATATTCATAATTGAAATCTCATCCTATTGAGTATTACCCTTAACAAATATGAAGTGACCATTCTTATCCTTCCTTACTTTTGTTGGTTTAAAGCCTATTGTGTCTGCAAATAGAATTGCGACACCTGCTGTTTTCTGGCTACCATTTGCCTGAAATATGGACGACCATCCTTTCACCCTGAGTCTATATTTATCTTTTAAGGGAAGATGTGACTCTTGTATGCAGCAAGTATCTGACCTAAGTTTTTTTATACAGTCAGCTAATCTGTGCTTCTTTTGAGGACAGTTTAAGCCATTCACATTAATGGAGAATATTGATAGGTCTGGTAAAATTTTGGGTATCAAAATTTTTTGAAAGTCCAGTGGACATTTTTAATCCTTTCACCACTGTGGAAGTTGGAGTTTGCAGTATTAATTAGCTTCTACTTTTGGTGTGATTAACAGGTTGGGGTTATACAATTGATTATATAACAAGTTATATAAGACATTGGTTATTTAATAGTTTCCCTTTCTATGTATATATCTTCACTAGAACCCTTCCTTGAAGTTATTAGATAATGTTTGGATTCCTTGTCAGTTTGTGGTTACATTAATTCATTTAAGAGTTATTAAATGAGCAATCACTATATACAGGAAGGATTCTAGTTCCATCTCTATGCTAATCAGATGGTAATGAGCCTTAAGTCACATCAATGTCACTAGGAACTCCTTACTGTGTATGGTCCCACCAGGAAAATTTCCTAGGCATAATTTGATTCCTAGCTACAATTTGGTTCCCTCTTTCAACCCTTAGCTACTTCTTTGCCACCTGTTTACCCTCCACCAGACATAGCAATACAACCACCATTTTCCTTCTCCTATTAGATGATAAAATTATATAGGTTCAGTAACAGGATTGTACTGAAACAGTGTTTAATATGATTAAGTACAAGGTTTTTTTGGCACTAATTCTGGTTGTGGTTTTACTCTGAATTGGTATTGAAGCCATGAGAGAACATTTGAGATCCTTCTGAGCCCGTTAAGAGATATTATTTGAGCTATCAGTCTATGTTGGCCTCACCTTTGGTTCTTAGCATTTAGTTGTGAATAAAATAGTTCATGATCTTGCTCTCCCGACAATAAGTAGAAAACCAAAATTTTTGAAAGCATGTAGTATGTATATAGTGGTGAGTACTGTGGAGAAATGATAGAAAAGAAAGATATGAAGGGCTATGGAGAAAAGGAGTATAATTTGCTCTTTCATATTGAAAGGACTCACTAACAAGGTGATCTTTAGGGAAAGGCCCGGAGAAAGTGAGGGAATGAACATTCTGATATCTGAGAGAAGAATATTCCAGATGGAGGAAATAGCAAATACAAAGGCCCTGGAAAGGGAGAATGTAAAGAACATCAAAGAAACTAACATACACCATAGCATACCTTTGGATATGGATGTTTTATATTCACGATCAAACTAAAATTGAGTTAAATTAAATATATGTATTATTTAAAAATAATTTATAGTTACAAAGAATACTGAAATAGAGAGATGCTATCCACAGTTACTTTAATCTTCAATATCTTCATTTATTTTTATAAATGTACTTCCTTCCTAACAAAATAAGTGCACTGAAATATTTGAGCTGCCATTCTCATCGCTTTTTCTGCTAAGATTTAACTTGAGACTCTTAAAGTTTATGGAGGCTTTTTCTTCCCATAGAACAAATAACAAGTGTATATTCTATTTATGTTATATTGTTGGCTATAACATTCTTGTTCCAATGAGATGCACAAATTATCTTGCCATAACCAGATTAACTGGGATTGAGTCAATTTTGAATGTGAGAAATAATTATATACTATTATGCTCCCAAGAAATGTATCTGTAATATTGATAAAAATTACAAAACTATACTGTGATATTATTAGCTATTTACTTCCACATTTGAACTCAATTTAATGCTTAAAACACTGATTTACAAAAATATTTAAAATTTTCTCATGGCATTCATATATAAAATGTAGAAGAAACTTAAAATTTTCATATTTTATGCCCAATCCAGGATTCACAGAGGCCTGTGATTTCCTTGCAGCAGGTAGTCAGATGTCAACAATGAGGGAATAATATTTTGTGCTTGTGGTGTTTATAGGGAGACATCTTCAGATGGCCTATGCCTGCTGTGAGCTCTACTGTCTTCCCTGAAAATTTCAGATACCCTAGGTGGCATCTTCTTTGTGGATGATAATCACTGTATTTGGACTAGAAAAAGCTGACCCCCTTTAGTCAGATGTGCATACCTGTGTGTATGTGTAATTTAATTTTAAATTCAGCTCAATATTTTGGTTGGGGTAAGAACATGTGCGTTTGGAAATACAAACATACAATACAACACAAATACAAACATGAAAACCAAATATTTTTTTTTTTTTTTTTTTTGTAGAGACAGAGTCTCACTTTATGGCCCTGGGTAGAGTGCCGTGGCCTCACACAGCTCACAGCAACCTCCAACTCCTGGGCTTAAGCGATTCTCTTGCCTCAGCCTCCCGAGCAGCTGGGACTACAGGCGCCCGCCACAATGCCCGGCTAGAAAACCAAATATTTTTAAATGACATTGGGGTGATGGGGCTAAGTTAAAATTGCATCAATTTGGTTTTTGATTCAATTGCATTTAAAGGTAACTAATTCTTTCCCTTTAACAGTGTTGCATGTGTTTTCCATAAAATTTCTAAAACTGGAGACATAAAATGTTTATAAATATTGAAAAAGAGAAACAGTTGCCCCAACATAAATATTTTTCAATAAAAGAGACATATTTACCTCTTTTTAAACTACAAACATTCTACTATAACATGTTTTTGTATATGCCAAGTAGACAAATTGGTTCTTTGAGGAAAAAAAAGGCTCTGACTTGTAGTATTTGCTGCTTTCTGTATTGTACACACTCCCACTATGGCCAATTTCAAATAACCAACAATGTAACAATTGGTTTACCAGATTCCTAAAAATTCCGCAAATAGTAAGTTCATAAGAGCAGATTCTGCTACACCTAGAAAGTCCTTATACTTTTTCTCTGGAAAAATGTGAATATGGGACCTACTTTGGTAATTTTTAGAACTTTCCAAATTATCTTCTTTCAACTCATTTTTTCTGATATTGGTCAGTTTTTGTTAATATAGAAACGACAGGGTGATATTCTGACTGCATGGGAACTAAAAGAGTAATGGGACAGTTGTAATCTTTGGATTGCTTAATTACTTGTTAAGTTCCTAGTGGTACCTGGTGTAAATTGACCGTAGACAGACTCCTGATCTGACTCCTTCCCAAGTTATTTTCTTTAATCCAAGGGATTTCCTATTTCTCTAGAGCCAGGCTTATAGCAAGTGTGTCACAGTTTCTATTGACTATGAAAATAAACATTAACTGAAATTTGGGGCTTGAATACAGTATTTTCTGAATTATAATATGACATTAGTTGCAAAATATACCTTTGATTTAATAATATTTTTCATGAGAAACACACTATATTAAATATAGTTATCAATTATAAAATGTACACTTTTTCTAGGAGAGAGAGAGAGAAAGAAAGAGTTTGTGGGTATGTGTGTGTTGTAAAAATTAGGAGTATATATTTTGTAATAAGGAAACATTGGGATGGTATATGGATAATTTTGAAAACTTTGGTGTAGGATCAGTATACCTACAATAGAATTGCTCTCTTTTGATGGGGGAAGGAGAAGGGCTAGACATTTTCTCCCCCTCAGTATTTTCAAATGACTGGTACCCTCATGTCACATTTGTGCTGCCTCCCTTCAGAAAATAAACTTTACAACAGTTGTTCTGTCCTTTTAGCTTTCTTTAAAAATGTACTGAGGCAGAGCAAATATACAATCTACAGAATGGGAGAAAATGTTCACATGCTATATATCTGATAATGGGCTAATAACCAAAATTTATGAAGAACTCAAGCATATTAGCAAGGAAAAAATCATAATATTCAAGGTAAGTATGAGAACACAATTGTAGATTAGAAACCTAAAAAATGAAAATATTATTTTCTGTTATATGTGATGTTAATAATATCATCTTGGCTAAACATAAAACAACAACTATTAATACAGTAATCTTTTTTCTTTTTTTTTTTTTGCTACTAATTTTTTCCCAGCCAAGATCCTCATTTTAAGCCATTCCCTAAGTTTTCTCCTTTTGAGCAGGATGAAGAATGTACTAGGTATATATAAAGCTGGTATCATGAGGATTCATTTAAAGCAAAACAAAGTGAGGATTATAATAGAGTTACATCAAAATATTTTTATTGATAAATTTCTAATTTATGAAGGCAAGAGAGATAATATTGTGCAGTGAATACATTATAAATTAATTTGGTAAGCATGCCAGGCTTAAGGTTGAAAAGACCAATAGGAGCAGAAGATTTCCTTTAGGATTTTAGTGTATTGAGGGAAATATAATAAAAATATAGATTTTTGACTTTCAGTCCAGGAATACCAGAATCTCCAGAGGTTGAATACGGGCATATGTTTTTAATAAACCTACAAATCTGTTTTTAGTTATTTTATTGTTCTGCCATGTTTAGAAATTTCCGGCCCATATTGTATGTGATTTACAGAATAAATCAAATTTGCATTAGGGACTTCTGTTTTCTCTTTACCCAACAGGCAAATATATTCCCCTCCTTAAAATCATTTGTTTTCCCAGCTTGAGGTTTTTGCTACAGAAAAAGTTCTATCTGAAAATCCCTCCCCCAGTGCTCACACTTTTCACTCTTCTCCTATTTTGATTGCAGAGAAACTATTTTCAGTTGCAGATACCCAACTAGACAAAAGAAGTTTATTTATCCCTCAGTCAATTTTATATTGCTTCTTATGATGCAGTGAAGATCATCTTCTGGGTGCCTTTGAAATTTTTTTTCTGCTTAATTTAATAAGTCCCTGTCCTATTAATATGCTATAGTAGGGTTTGTGGAGAAAGAATATAAAGACAAATATGATCTACTTGCATTCCATTAAAGGAGACCCATGAGATTTAAATAAGTACAACATGAAGCAAAACACAGATTCATGATAATAAGCTGAAAGTTACCAAGCCCCCAAGACTTTTTTTATGTCCAAATACAACTCATAACTTTATCACACACATTGTAAGGAGGTCAATGTCCTTTTTGGTGGTACTTTACAGTCTCCTAGAAAGTACCTCCCTGCATCTCACTGCCTCTCACTCCAAACTCAGTTCTGCATCACTTACCATCATTCCTGTCTGTTTCCTCTTAATTCTCAGAGTTTCACATCAAGTGTGAACACTTCTCCATTTTCCAAAAGAGCCCTCGGTGTAGGGGGGTTGGACAACTGAAACTGTAGAGACAAAGAAGGTTCATTACAGCACAGAGATTAGCTCTAAGATATTATTCTGAAATTCCTCTCTGGGTCAGCCGTTCCTGCAGGCTGAAATCACTTGCTCATAATGTATTTCTTTCAGTTCCAAACTCCCAACACATTGCTGGGGTTCACCCTCACACTAACCACAATCCATCTCCAAATCCATTTCCCTAGATTGGGAAAACTTCTCAAGTGACCAGATAGAATCAAAAGTGTATGATACTTTATTATACACAATAAATTTATTCTTTTCATAATTTAAACCTCTCTCTTCCACATCATTCTGGGAGCAAATATGAGTACAAACAGGCCCTGACAAACGTTTTCATGAACAAGAAAATATTTTCTAATTATCCACTGTAATAGTAGCAATTTTTATTTCTTTGCCTATTTCATTATAGAGATATAATGCCATAGGAATGTGTTCTTTTTGGAATGAGTCCTAAAACAAATAACACATGAGGTAGTGGAGAGAGAGAGAGAGAAAAACCAACTTTTTAAGATCAGGGTCACCATCTTTCTGTATCACATTCCTGAATGCTAACCTAGTTCCTGGTATAAAATTGTTATTTGTTTTATGTTTGTAAAAGGAATAGATAATTGAATGCTAAAAATATGTATCTGGCTATTTCAGTCATTAAATATGAACACCAAATCATTTGAGAAGTCTAAAAACCATGGAACTCCTGTGTGGGCTGAGAAAGGATATGTGGTGGGGTGCAGTTGTCCACTTAAGCAGGCAATTAATTTTTCAACATAATTAGGTATTTAATTAACCATTCACATAATATTAATGCATTTGAATTTGTAATTAATCTCCATTTTGCTTCAGACATCTTGTATGTATGCTCTCAATTCTAATTTGCGAGTAGCCTTGACTTGTAAGTGGATTTACTACTAAACACACACACACGTACACATATCCACACAAAGGACTGGAGAAATTAGAGAAGTAAAATCAGACATGTTGGTGTTTTAGAAGACATTTTATAATGATTAGGTAGATCTATTTTCACAGAATTTTATGTAAAAATATGGTTTAGTCACATTTAAAAATTTCTTTTTCTAAATCAAGGGTTGCCAAACTTCTGTATAGAGTCAGAAGGCTTTTTGGGCATACCTCTGTCCCAACTGGTTGGTACCTAAATTTGTAGACATTGATGTGTTCCATTAAAGCATTATTGACAGAAGTAGGCAGTGGGAACAATTTGCTCAATGGGCCATAGTTTGCCAATCTCCAGATCCCTTTATGTGATTTTCTAAATCATGGGAATTTTTACTTCTTACTTCGTCCTCTTTTGTGAAGAAGCTCATTCTTCTTCTCTGCCTCCAAGATACATGGTTTTCCATCTCAAAACAAGTTAAGTGGTTGAAAAAAAATGCATTCTAAGTTAGGTATCGTCTTGCCTCCCTTCTCTCTTCTCTGCAAATTTCCTGTTCTTCCACCGACTGTTTCATCTGCTACTTACCCAGAATTCTCTTCAGCCAGCATCACTGAGTTTATACTCCTACTGTAGCTAGGACAATAAATGTTCTTTGTAATGCCTACTGCTTTTTTATTATATGAGATCAAATTCATGAAAGCAAATCTGGGAAATGTAGAAAAATAGAAGAACATATTCAAGACTGATAAATATTTTTCAAATATTTCTTATGAGTTGAGCTATAAAAGTACACAATAATCACATAAAAATCCATATCAACATTTAAATATATTATCACTTCTTTTTTTATATACAATTTTAAAAAGTTGCATAAATACATGATCACTTGTTTTGCTTTTTCAATTCAGTTACAGAAAGGAATCATTTTCTGTGTTATTTTATACTTTTATAAACATACTTTAATGATTTTAAAAATTATTAGTGATTTAATGTAGGTATGTTATACTTATTATTATTTTAATAATTAACACTAACATGATTTTTATAAGAATAAACAACTTTTTGTGTAAAGTTAAAAAATTATTTGAAATTACTTAGAATGAATTCCAGATATAAAATTACTGAGTCAAATGGTACAGTCTTGAAGGTAAGTGAAACATACTGCCAAATAACTGTTACCAAAGATTTACATGATTTATATTTCTTTAGGGAGTGCACACAGTCACAGTGTGCTCAGGCCATGCAGGTAGACTCATGAGAGTCTACTGGAAGCATCTCTTCCCAGCACAGTGTTTAGTGACATTGTGTTGGTCATTTGAGATTAGCCCTGGTGAAAGTCTTCACACCATGGAAATCAGCAAATGTCAAGCATAGGTGGTGTTTTATCTCCCTTCAGAAAATTGGTTGTTAGGCCTTTACCTGCACTGCCCTGCAGCATTGTGTTCTTCATCATACTATTGAATAACATAATTAAAAAACTTTTTTTTGTAGTATGAAAGGTTAAAGATAACATTGTTAGTGGGCGTGGTGTGTCCTGCCTGTCATCCTAGGGATTTGGGAGGCTGAGGAAGAAGAATCCCTGAGGCCAGAAGTTTGAGATCAGCCTGGGCAACATAGTGCGACCCTGTCTCTAAAAACAAACAAATAAAAAAGATTTAAATTTAAAAAGAATTGCCCATAGTCCCAGCTTCTTAGAAGGCTGAAGCAGGAAGATTGCTTGAGCCCAGGAGTTCCAGGCTACAGTGAGCTAAAACTGGGCCGCTGCACTTCAGTCTGGGCAACAGAGCAAGACCTGGAAGAAGTTAAGAATTTCAGAAATCCATGATTTTAATAAAATTATGTAAAATTAGAGCTATGTAATCACTAGGCAATGTGTTCTAAAAAGCCAATGTGTCTGATTTAACTAATCTTAACTAACACTGACTAATTTTCTGATTCCTTTGTGTGTCTCTGTGTGTAAATGTTTAAAAAGTCAAGGCCACTTACTGCCTTTTAAAAGACTCTTAAAAACGGTATATTTAAAGATGCTTTTCTTTTGATTTGTTGCAAATGTGGTTAAATATTTTTGTATTAACCAGTTGCTTTTCTTTTATTTATGCAAGATTTACATGTTCATGCTTGTCACCAAGGAAATCTTTGAGTTTTATGGTTAACTTTCCTAGCTCTTATTTCTTTCTGCTTTTTTACTATAGTATTTCTGTAAATTTATAATCTACTAAATTTATGATAATAGACACATTACCATATGTATCTTTGGATCCTCCGTAAAACCTAGCATCATGCTTCATAATATAATCAATACTCTGTAAGTATTTTTAAATTAAGTGATTACATCTATTGCTTACACTAAGATTGCTCTTAGAGGCAACTTCTCTAGACACACTGTGTACACTAAGCCAGTGGTTCTGAACCTTCCTAATGCTGGGACCCTTTAATACAGTTCCTCATGTTGTGGTGATCTCCAACCATAAAATTATTTTCATTGCTACTTCATAACTGTAATTTTGCTACTGTTATGAATTGTAATGTAAACATCTGATAGGCAGGATGTATTTTCATTGTTACAAAGGGGTTGTGACCCACAGGTTGAGAACCACTGCCTAAGCATTCTTATCTTGAAGGCCTCCTCCTCCCCTACCTACTCCATTTCTTGGTCTGTTTTCTGGCTGTCAATACCCACATGCATACCCACCTCTGTAGAGATAGCCTCCTTTTCAATTCTACTTTATTTTTATATTCTCTTAAAAACTACATAATTGTTTAATCTGGATAGGTCCAGCATATCCCTGAATCTACTAAGAATTCTTTTCTGTACATGTTCCAATAGCCATATCTGTTGCCATTCTACATTACTTGAATCTGCATTTTAAGTAAAAATGCATGCCAACAAATGTTGCCTCAACCTTGGCTTTATTTTGTTAGCTTGATATAATGAGATTATAGGGAAAGGGACTTAATTATAGAAAAAAAGAAAGAACAACTTTGTTACTGGAGAGATAGTATAGAAATAAGATGTGGGGGATCTGATGAACCCAATTATACCCAACTGGTGCTATTCTTGAATTACTTTCCAGTGATCTTGGCAAAGCAGATTAGGTATGTAAATCACATAGAATTCTAAGAATGTTCTCTTAAGAAATACACAATTTCAGGCACATATATGTTTCTTAAGGGGGTAAATTTTCAGCTGTGTATAGAGCATGGTGACGATTTTCTGTGGTGGGTGTATACAATGAAATCAATTTACTCTTATTTTAATGCCCTCAATTTATGCTTGGTAAGCAAACATTTCTTCCTCTTACTAAATATAATCATAGAAATAGCTCTGTGAAGGAGTATGTCCTGCAATTTATTTTATTTTGACATAGTATGTTGCTCTCCTTCTTCTGTTTAGCGTTTTACCCAGTTGGGATTAGTGTCAGCTCATACAGCAGAAGAAGAAAATAAAACAAAGTAGCAGTAGCCTAAACAAGATAGATACTGAATTATCTCTCATACAAGTCCTAGATGCATTTATTTCAGAGCTTGTGTAGTGTCTTCATGATGTTATCAGGAGCACAAACTCTCTGCTCCACAAACAGCCTGTGGTTTCTACCATGACCAGCACTTACTACAGCAGCAGCCCCAACACCTGCTTTCCAGGATAAAAGCAAAAGATACCAAAGGAGGGCAAAAACTTTGTCCATCCCCAACCCCCACTGACAAATGGCCATGCTAATATGACCATACCAACCTGTAAAGAGGATAGGGAAGTTCAGTCATTTTGATATAGGCCGGGTGGTGCCCCAGCCCGCGCTGTCCGAGCTGAGGGGAGGAACTGCCATTTTGGCCCTGGGGGTGTCAGTGGGGCGCCAGTGGGCAGAGGAGCCAGCGGGTTGCAGGGCAGGCAGAGGGGCCGCAGGAGGCTCCAGTGGGGGGACAGACAACTGCTGGGGAGACACCTCCGGTAGCCCGCTCTCGGTGCTCCCAGTGCTCCGTGGTGCCTCCACCCCCACCTTCTGTCTTCCTCCCACTGCACTTGGGGCTGAACAGAAAACCCCTATTTCCTAGGCCTTGTCAATTTTATGTAAGTTTTTTAGGCCTGGGAACTCAAGGGATTGTATCCATTCATTTGTTGGGCTAAAAAGGTGAGGGGGAGAATTTTTTCCTACTTGAGTTTTTCCCTCTGCCAGAAGCTCTGATGCTTGCTCTGTATTCTTCTCCGTAGAATAAATCCTGTCTTACCACTGATCTGTGGTTGGCGGAGTCTTCATTCTTGGAATCTCCGAGACCAAGGACCCACTGAAGAAGAAATTTCCAACAATTTTATTGAATGTCAAGTACTCAGTTAAAAATTGAAATTCTGGGAAGGAGAGAATGAATTTGGGGAAAACTACTATACTGTTGCTCATTTTAAGATGGTATCTTGTTAGGGTGGTGCCTGTGGCTCAAAGGAGTAGGGCGCAGGCCCCATATGCTGGAGGTGGCAGGTTCAAACCCAGCCCCAGCAAAAAACTGCAAAAAAAAAAAAAAAAAAAGATAAAAAAAAGATGGTATTTTGTTATAATTTAATTAGGAAGGAAGTTCTAAGAATAATTCTATTTTTAAGGATCAGTTTAGTTCAAGAAGTGTTATTTACTACTATATTTTATAAGGTCCTGAGGATACAAGTAAGATTTTTTTTTTCTTTTATCGTTAAATCATAGCCGTGTACACTAGCGCAATCAAGGGGTACAATGTGCTGGTTTCATATACAATCTGAAATATTCTCATCAAACTGTTCAACATAGCCTTCATGGCATTTTCTTAATTATTGTATGTTGACATTTGTATTCTGCCTTTAGTAAGTTTCGCCTGTACCCATTCTAAGATGCTCTGTAGGTGTGGCCCCACCCATTACCCTCCCTCCACCATAACCTCCCCCCTCCCTTCCCCTTCTTTGATTTTGTTCCTTCCTGTGAGTTCGTACAGTGGACTAGGAGAATAAAGACATGAATAGTTTCAGGATGCTGTGATAAAGCTAAGGTCCAAACAGATAGCAAGGAACTTGTTGATTCATGGACTTATTTATATGAACAAATCTTACAGTAAAATACATTTAAATTTTGTTATTTTCTTGCAAATTGTCTTTATTTAAGAGGATAAAACTTTTGGTTTGAGTTGCTATTTGGTAAAAAAAAAAAACACATAAAAAGAAACTTTTAAAAGAATGCAGAAATATATAGATCAATTCTTATAATGTTTCTCTTGGTATTTTTAACATTCACTTATTATTCAATGTGATAAGTATTGTTTTGATGCTAGAAGAAATGCCTTTTTAGACTTCTCTCAGGAACTCTTAGAATAATTCATGTCTTAAATTATCAACAGTATTTACAGTTTGGATTGTGAATGATTTAGGTGTCTTACCCCCAGGAGTGTGTCAAACAATAAAATGACCCCTTACTTTTGGCATTTGCACCTAATGATGATAAGATAATTTTTCACATTTGCTTGTGCTTGGCATGCTAATGTTTCTTGTTAAAATTGTTTCAACCATTTATGGTTATATATACTTTCTCCAAGCCTTATTAAAATATAACTTAAGGTCACAGATATCATTACAAAGATTATTATACAACAATGATACCACATCAAGTAATAACTATAACAATTATTATACAATGATCCCATGCCAAATAATGACTATAACAATTATTATTATACAACAATGATACCACGTCAAGTAATAATTACAACAATTATTATACAACAATGATACCATGCCAAGCAAGTGATCAGATAATGGAACATGGATATCTCTTGTTACCTGCTACCTCAGATCCAAACCAGAAGAAATATTGTGACTAGCAGTTTCTCCTGAAATTTTTAGTATTCTTTAAAAGTCATGATTCTGAAAAAAAGTAAAGACATTCACATGTATCTTTTATTATTCATGTTCTACCTGACCATTTTGGAAATCAGAAAAATAGCAAAAACAAAACTGTATGAGCACCATTACAAAGTTTCTTTTTTCCATAGTAAAGTGTTTTAGATCATTTTTTTAAATCATGAAAGTCCTAAATTACAGAAAATAAAAAGAACAGAAAATTGGAAAGTCTATAGCCGCATTAATAGTTACATATTTAAAATATAAATCTTAAGAACCACATGCAAATCATAATTGTCTTTTGTTTCTTGTATTAACATTTTTTCTCTAGTGCATTGATGACTGTCAGTTTTGTTTTTAAACTTTTATCTAAAATGTAATAAATATATTCCAAAGTAAACAAAATATATATCAATTATTACAAAGTAAATATCTCCAGATAACCAGCACCAAGGTCAAGAAACAGAACACCTCAGCACTGACAAGTCTGCCCTGTAACCCACCAAATGAATATCTTTTCCCTTTGTCCAAAAGATAACCACTATTCTGACCTCTCAAATTATAATATAATTTTGTCTGTTTTTGAGCTTTATATTAATAGAATCATACAATCTGTACTCTTTTGTGTTTGTTTTCCTTGCCTCATTTTATGTGCGTGTGATTAATCCATGTTGTCCTGATGTGTCTGGAAGCCATTCATTCTTATAGTTTTATGATATCCCAATTGATGAGTGTAACAATTAGTGAAAACTCACAGCTTTTAGCTCTTCAAATATTACTTCTACCCTATTATCTCTCTGCTCTTCAGTCACACATGTAATAGACTCTTTCACCTTTTTGCTGTATCTTTTATATCGTCTGTACTCTTTCTCTGTATACTCCATTCATTTATCTCTCCATACTTTAGGTTGCTTATTTTCTTCTTGTGTCTCTTCTATGTTACCAATTCTTTCTTTATTTGTATCTAATTTGCTGTTCAATCTTTCCATTGTGCTTTGCATTTTGATTATTATGCTTTTTGGCTAGAGTTCTTATTAGTTCTTTTTTTTTATAGTTTCTAGTTTCCTGCCAAAAACTCAGTCATGTCTTATATTTTCTTGAATTTAGGCAGCATATTTATTTTAAATTCTCTTTTGCTTACTTGTCTTCCTCAAAAATTTGTTTCTACCATTTATTGTCAATTCTGTTTTTGATCAAGTTAACCTGTCTCTTTATTACGTGTGTATTTATAATTGAATGTTGCATATTAGCTATAAAAATTCGTTGAACTAATTTGAGTGTTAAGATACAATTTTCCTTATTCAGAGATTTGCCTTTGCATCTAGAAGTGGATAAGAATACTAACAATTCTAAACCATTTAAACACATTTATTTCATTTTAAAATGAGCATTAGGCCCTGTGAAGACTGCTGTATTTTCAATGTATTTTCTAAGCTGTAGACTTTACGTGCCCATTCTAAAGCATGAGAGATTTACCAGCATCCTGGGCTCTTAAAACTTTCCTCTTTTGCCTTACACAAATGTTAATAACTCTGCTGGGCTGTGAGGACTCTTAGATGCTAATTTGAAAATATGTGAATTTTCCAAGGTGAAAACAGGGTCTAGATGCTAGGCTTACCTCTTACATCCAATTTTACTGCATTGGATAGAAGGGTGTAATAGTGTTTCTCAATGATGCTAATTCAAAATCTTTCATAAGATCCTGACCAGATTTATCGACAACTGTTAGCCACCCTAAATTTTCTCTTTATCCCCTAGATGTTGGCCCTGAAATTCATGACTTCTTTGTTAGGTCTTTGAGATCTTTAAACAGCTTAAAAGTTAAAATGTTTAGCACACATTTTTCTGGTTCTTGGAAAAACAGTTGATTCAAGTTATCACATATGCTTTTACTGGTATCAGTACTTATGAATGTATTTTTGTAATAATATCTACAAGTGAGGCAGAATCCTTATATTATAAACTTAGCACATAATTTTTTTATACTAAGAAAAACACTACAATATATTGCCATTACAAATTATTAAATTAAACATTGACTATATTTTGGAAAAAGTTAATGCCCTAGCTTTTGTCTATATACTTACTATGCACCGTAGAATGATAATGAAAAATATAGGTTCTGGCTTGACATTACCTGGATTTCAAATCCCACATCTGCAAGTGACTAGATTTGTGACCTCAGGCATGCAATTCAACCAATTTAGACTTTACTTTCTTTTATTTATTTTTTATTTATTTATTTTTTTATTGTTGGGGATTCATTGAGGGTACAATAAGCCAGGTTACACTGATTGCAATTGTTAGGTAAAGTCCCTCTTGCAAGACTTTACTTTCTTTATGTGTAAAATGAATCCTTGCTTCAAGGTTTGCTGTGAGGGATAAGTTAAATAATTCATTCAAAGCATATACAACGATTCCATGCTCCTGTTCCATATTATACATAATGAAATGTTGACTGCTTTTATTATCTTGAAAATTACTAGATTATAATGCATTGTTTTCATATTGACTTTTTCCTATAATTATTATTTTATTAAGGAAAATATAATGTTTATTAAATAGAAAAAAATGATGATTCAATGGTAATACTCAATTGAATAGGATAGAATGGTGCGATAGCTTTTGGAATTATGGCATTTTTGTATTCCCATTATAATGCCATTCAATTTTGTAAGTTACTCTCTAAGCCACCTGATTCAGTTAGTGCATTTAGCAGCTGAGAGACTTCTATGCCTCCCATATATCTAAATTAATGTGTAATAATCCCCAGATACTTCTCATTAATTTACTTGTAAATCTTACTTCTTGCCCACGGTGAGGGTTTATTTGTGATATTTATCTTCTATGCACAGAAAATAACAAAATTTTACACTAAACTGAATTTTTTCACATGTTAAATTATACTCTTTTTTTACTTTTATTTTGAGAAAGAGTGTCACTCTTGTCCTCAAGCTAGAATGCATTGGTGTCAGCCTATCTCACAGCAACCTCAAACTCCTGGGTTCAAGTGATCCTCCTGTCTCAGATGCCCAAGTAGTGGGGACAGGTGCCCACCACAACACCTGGCTAACTACACATGTTAAATTGTGGATAGTATTGTCCCTGTCAGCTAATCTACTTGTCTCCTAAACTAATAATCTCTGTGTTTATTTATTTATTTATTTTATTTACAGAGGTACATGCATTTATTTATTTACTTATTAAATTATTTGTATAATTAACTTATTTCCTCATATTCTTTAGGTGGAAACTTTTTATATTAATAATAATGGAATATTCTGAATATTGTAAGAAAAATTACCCAGTGCAAACACTATCACATCCATTACAAAATAAATAAATACCAATTATCAACAATTAAATAAATATATGATGAGAAGTTACATTCAGTAGTTTTTGGATAAAATATCTCTTAAGCCCAATTGTTCTGGAGTAATTCCTTATTTATTTTCTGCTTAGATTATTGGTCCTGCTCTGTCAGTTGGATTTTGAATTCCCCAGCAATTCCAATTCTGTCATTTATCTATTGCTTAGATCTAATAGAATTTGCTTTATGTATCTGGGTGCTCCTGTGTTAGGTGCATAAATATTTAAGATTATTATGACTTCCTGTTGAATTGCTCCCTTTACCATTGCTTAGTGACCATCTTTGTCTTTCTTTACCATTGTTGATTTAAAATCAATTTTATCTAATTTGAGGAGGGCTCTCCCGGGTTTCTTTTGGTTTCTATTTGCCTGGAATATTTGTTTCCATCACTTCTCCTTGAGTCTGAATGATTCCTTGTGGCTTAGACGTGTTTGTTGTATATGACAGATTACTGGATTGTATTTATTCAGCCACTTGGCCATTCACTCAGCCTCTGTGTCTTGTGTGGGGCATTCGGACCATTCAGAGATGCTGTTCTGTTCATCAAGTTTGGTAGTAGCTTTCTGCTTTTTTATCCTCTTGTCCTATTGTTTTATTCTGCCTCTGAGTGTTAGCTACTGGGTAATTTTACACTGGTGGGTGTCTGCTGTGCTGATACATGTGTGATGTGGTTCTGAGTATTTCCTGCAAGGCAGGTCTGGTCTTAAAAAATTCAGTGTTTGCTTGTCTAAAAAAATTCTTTATTTCTCCTTCATTTACGAAATTTGGTTTTGCAAGATACAAAATTCTAGGCTGGAAGTTTTCTGACTGAGAAGACTTAAGATGGACCCCCAAAATTTTCTGGCTTATATGGTCTCCATTGAGAATTCTGCAGTTAGCCTGATAGGTTTTTTTTTTTTTTTTTGTAAATTACTTGAACTTTTTGCCTCACAGCTCACATGAGTTTTTTTATGCTGACATTAGCCTGACTGATGACAATGTGTCTTGGTGATTGCCTTTTTGCAATGAATCTCCCAGGTGTTTGTTGAGCTTCTTGTACCTGGATAAACATCTTAATGGTGTGAACTATATTGGCACAACCAGTTTAATCTCTGAGACAGTAGGTGATGCTTGTAGGTAATAATCAATGATGACTTCTATTGCTGAGTCATTAAATGTTGTAAAGGGGTATACAAATTGACCTCCCTACCAATAAGTAGTGCTTGCTGGAAAGAGCCAGCTACGATGTTTTGGGGACATTTGACCAGCTCTAGCTCTTCAGGAGAAGCATGCAAATGCTCCCCATGGTGTGTGAAACCCTGCTGAAGAAGGTGGTGAAGTGAGGCTGGGTGGGTAGGGTTCTCCACAAAAGCCAATAAAGTAGCTGTCTCATCAGGGGCTGAAGGTCTCTCCTAGGATACTGGGTGAAGCCACCAAGGAGGAGCTACTGTGCTCCACCAGGCCAGAAATTCTGTTTGTGGCA
Organism: Nycticebus coucang; assembly: GCF_027406575.1. Classification (NCBI taxonomy): domain Eukaryota; kingdom Metazoa; phylum Chordata; class Mammalia; order Primates; family Lorisidae; genus Nycticebus; species Nycticebus coucang. The sequence goes on along the minus strand of NC_069780.1, from coordinate 64,148,159 downwards.
TGGGGCTAATTGCAGTTCACAATCTGGCTGTCAGGAGCAGATTTTGCTCTTCCTCCCCCACCCCTACTCCACAGTCTTCAAATCATCTGAGCTCCCCAGCAATGGCACTGCAGGGTGGGAGATTCTTTGTCCAGGATCCTACCCTGAACTGAAAGCATGGATGTTCCACAAGTGTGCTGTGGCTCAGATGCATGCAGCGCTGTCCTCTCAGCTCTGCCCAAGCAGGATCCCTTGCTTCCCCATATTAGTTCACAAATCTCTGCTCTATGCCCCTGAGCAACATGACTGAGTGCTGGTGTAAGGATCTGGTCTTTGGACCTGTCCCCGGGTCCAGGAGATAAATCTTTGACTGTGCCAGGAGGAAGCATGCTGGTCTCAAGTTGCATATGGGGTCCTAAGCAGGTTTGATATCCCTCCACTTCAAGGTGTGCCCTGCTCTGTTAGTGTAGCTAGATGAGCAGCACCAGGGGCCAGTGAACAGACCTCACAGTCTGAGCACCAGTTAGTCTGCAGCAGTTCTTTAAGAGGAAAGGTTTGAGCTCCACTTTCTGTGGAAGGCTCCATGTGGTACATGCACCAATATAGAGAAAGCAGCTGCTCTTGAATGCCTTGGTTCAGTTGTCTCTCTGGCAGCCACTGTTAATTTCCTTTTGAAAGTGTGGCATGAAATCATTGAGAAACTAATTTCCAAATTCAATGGCATTTTTTTTTCCTGAACTTCAATTTACTTAATATTGTTTGTAAATCTGGATCATTATATATCTCCAGGTTTTGTTTGTTGGTTTTTTAGGGCTCCTGTAACAAATTATCATACTTTATAGCTTGATGCAACACCATTTGGCCATATTTAGCTCTAGAGGTCAGAAGTCCAAAACAGGTCTCAGTGGGCTAAAATCAAGACGTCAGCTGTGCTATTTTTCTTTTTTGAAGTCTCTGGACAAGTATGTGTTTCCTTTTCTTTTCTAGCTTCTAGAGGTTCCCCATGTTCCTTGGCCCTTGATCCCCTTTCATCTTGAAAGCCAACAAAATGGCTGTGCAAGTCTCTTTCACATTGTATCATTCTGACGCCCTCCTTCCACCTACAGATAAAAACCCTGTGAGTAACAGGACCATGTAGTATATCCAGGATAATCTCCATATTTAAATGCAAGCTGATTGTCTTATTAGTGACCTTAATTCAATTTGCACACTTAATTCTCCTTTTCCAAGGAACCTAACCTATTCACAAGTTCTGAGGATTAGAAGGTAAACATCTCTTTGGGGCCATTATTTTGTCTACCATATTGTTTATGTTGTTTTCTTGTGTAAGAATAAAATATATTAGAAATAATCAGGGATGATAAATCTTTGAGGAAAAGGCACTCTGTACATCAGCATTTTATGTGTTAATGCCTTTAATTTTATCTTCAGAGAAGAATAAAGTGTAGATATAAACAATTTTAAAAATTTGCTTTGAAATTTGGTAAATGTCTTAGCAAAATAACTAAGAAAATGCCAGGAAGGCTATGTCAACTAGTGTGATGAAAATGTGTCAAACAGTCTATGAACCAAGTGTATGGTGCCCCATGATCATATTAATGGACACAACATTATGATTTAATAAAAAAAAAACAAATGAAATTTGGATACCCAAAAGTGTACATATCTCAAACTATGAAATTATTCATTTTAGTAATTATTCCTAAACTAATATTGCATTTTTAAAACAATTTATGTTGTGCAAAAATGCTTTTTTTTACTATTTATACTAAATGAGTAGATAATAGGTCCTTTAAATGAAAGAATAACTTAACTCACAATTAAAAATTTCTTTCTCTGAAGTATATTTTGCTGTCAAAAAATTGTTACAGATTTGTATCTCTGGGATCAGAGTACTGCTTATCTTGTCTGATCACTGGTTACTTCGGCAGCAAGTTTACTGAGCTGGCTATGACATGGGTCCTCAGGCAACATCATGAGCATGATTAAAAGTCAACACCTCTACAAATTATTATGTACTCTCAAAGAAGATGATGTCAAGTCCCCCAAACTTCTGTCTTGCAAGATATAGATAAAAACTTTCATTCTGTTCTATTTAATTCATGAATGGAAAGTTTGTCCCTGACAAACTCGAGGGTAAAAGAAGATCAAGGGAGAAAGTGCCCTAAACTAGTAGACCCTGTTTGTGTTATGACTGTCCTAAAATTCATATATTTTCGTTTCACTCCTAATTTATAAAATGGAGAGATTAATGACATGTGCTCCAAATTATCTTCTAGCTCCAAAACTTTGTGATTTAAGATCTCTTTTTGTAAAGACTAAATTCTATTTAGTCTCAAGAAATTAACAGTAACAGTCATAGTTATCTAAATAATTCTTCTCATACTGATGTATTTACTTATCATCAGTAATTAAATGATCAATGGTGGGAATAACCACTATATTGTCAAAAACAAGTAATCTAGGAGCTAATCTTCGCTAGGTAAAAAAAAAAAAAAAAAAAAAAAAAAAATCCTAAGTACACAGGATATCCCTTAACATCTGTTCCAAGGAATGGTATTCTTGTGGTTCCATGCAAAGAAATAAGGAAACTTTTCATTGCACTAGTGGTTTTCAAATTTGGGGTCTTGGGTGGGGATCTCTGCTTCGTCAGTCTTCTTTTGAGCATCTGACTTATCAGAGAGCTCTATATCTACTTCTCATATACATGTTGTTTGTCCACAAGATTTTCAATTCTCTTCTCTCTGTAGATCTTAGGGATTCATTTTGCTTTCTTTCCTCTGTAAAACTGTCACTAAGTACATAAAGGATCTTTCCTTCACAAATCTGGCTGATATGTGTAATGCAATCCTTCTTTGTAGTAATGACTCATTTATTCATTGATTTGTTCATTTTCTCGTTCAAACTACTATTTACCTGTTTGCATTCTTTTGAGCAACTTGCCTTTCCACTATGCTCTAACTAAACACACTTTTATTTAGTACCTCAAACATGCTGAGATCCTTTTCAACTTGACACCATCACATGCACTGTTCCATCCATCTCCATTGCTCTCTTTCTTCTGTTTATAAAGCTGGCTTCTTCTCATCCTAAATACTGCATTATCAGAGGAGCCTCCCTTACCACCTTATGCAGGCCAGTTTATCTCTTTAATATTAATATATTTCTCTTCTGTATTATTTTTCACTTTCAGATAGAACTGTATTAATTCACAAGCAGAAAACCTACCAACTTGGTATCAGGTACTTAAGCACTCACTCTTGGAAGCAGAGTCATTCTGTCTGATTTACTCATTCCAAGCCTCTGAAGTCATCACCTGAATGATGTTCCAAGAAGTAGTCATCTGGTCTCACAATTCTGCCAGGGATCTTTATTTCTGTAAATAATTTGGTCTCTCCTTTTCCTTGTTAGGGACTTTGACCTCCCTATCCTTCTTTTCCAAATTTAACTTCATTAACTTCAGGAGAAGGTAGGTGTCTTAGTCTGCTCAAGCTTCATAAAAATTACCACAGACTGTGTGGCTTAAACAGTAAACATTTATTTCTCACATTCCTGGAGGTTGGAAAGTCCAAGACTGAGGTGCTGGTGGGTTTGGTTCTTGGTAGGGGTCCTCTTTCTGGCTTGCAGATGGCACCCTTCTTACTTGGTCTGTACATGATGAACACAGGAAGTTTTGATGTCTCTTCTTTGTATAAGGGCACTATTATCATGGGACTCCACCTCATAACCTCATCTAAATCTGATTACCGCCCAAATGTCCCATGTCCTAATACCATTACATTAGGGGTTAGCACTTCAATATATGAATTGTGCAGAGACACAAACTGTTTTAGTTCATTTTGTGCTGCTCTAACAGAATGCCATAGACTGGGTAATTTATGATACACAAAAATGTATTGGCTCACAATTATAGTGGCCGGGAAGTCCAAATTTGAGAGGCCTGCATCTGGCAAAATCTTTCTTGCTATGTCATCCCATGGTGGAAGGTGAAAAAGTAAAAGAAAAGGGTGATAGAGAATGAGATAGAAAGAGACACAGAGAGTGAGAGAAGGGGACTGAAATCTCATTTTTGTAATGAATCCACTCCTGAAATAATGGCACGAATCCATCCACGCAAACAAAGCCTTAGTGGCCAAATTACCTCTTATTAGGTCTCACCTACCAATACTGTTGCACTAGAAATTAAGTTTTCAACATACCTTTTGAGAGACACATACAAACCATGGCACAAACATTCAGTCCATAACAGTAAGCTTTACTTTTTGTTTTAGCAGTTTATGCCTACCTTTGAAAAAATTAACAATGGCCACTGCAATGACTTTTGCCAGTTGAACCTGGTTGCCATTTCTGCTACATTTGATTGCTTTCTAAACATCTCTTTGAAGCAAGGTTTCTAATTATAATGTATATGTAAAGAATTTGTTTTCTTTGCCTTCTGATGTATCTTTAGACATATTTCTATAGTTTTTTCCTGATTTTTCTTATAGCTTTCTGTGTAGAGGCATTTTCATCACATGATATTTTCAGGGCAGAGAGGAAGGGATTTGTCTTCTATATCAGGCACCATTTTCTAAAAGCATTTCAATGACCTATTATAACCAGAGCTTAAAAGTTTCTCCCCCTGGGATGGGTCCAGAATTCCCTGTGCTTTTGTGTTTTCCTAGTTACCTTAAATAACTGGACAGTATATGTTATTCCATGTTATTCTATCCATTCTATTAGATGAGCCTGCTTTTCCGATGGCATGTCCAAACACTTTAGGGAGAGATGCCAGGACATAAACTTGGACTACTCATATACAGTTTTTTCTTCTTTCCTGAAGAAGGGATTAGTTGTTTTGTTTTGTTTATTTACTTATTTTTAAGAAAAATCATTGTTTGAGTTTGTGTTTAAATATCACTTCCTAGATATCCCTTTTTCACAAGAACTCCTTGGAGACTGTATGGGAATTGCCATCCTCAGAAAGCTTTATCAAGGCTGCATTTATGAGATTCCCACTTAAACATTCAGCAAAAGAACTTTATGTCTGCTCAGGGGCTTTAAAGAACTGGCTGGAGAGTCCTCATTTTCAGCATCATCTCAGTTATTTGGTATTTCCCAAACCTGTAGTGATCTCTGAGAACTCACATCCAAATTTTCGCATCTGTCCTCAAAGAATGTCATGACTATTTTTCTAAAATGCTCACTGCATCTATAATATTTCTGGAAATGTTATTAGTTTGTGTGGAAATAGATATTCCCACATTAGGATTAAAGACAATCCAGGCTTAAATTCTGTTGATATATCAAACTCTGGGCATATAATTGTCTTATTGAGAAAACCTGAAATTGATGGGACACAGAAACACAGAAATGTTTTACGTTTTCTTCTTGTTACCCTTTAATAAGATTTATGAAGGACTGAGAGCTTTTCTTTTTGCATAGGAAGAAGTCTACTCTGGTCTTAGATTAGTTTAGAATTTCAGCCTCATTTCTTTTTTCTTTATTTCTTTTCTTTTCCATTAATTAATTAATTAATTAAGATAGGGTCTCACTCTGTTGCCTACAGTGGGGTACACTGACATCATCACAGCTCACTGCAATCTCAAACTCTTGGATGCAAGTGATCCTTTAGCCTCAGCCTTCTGAGTAGCTGATGGGACTACATGTGCAGACCACCATGCCGGCTAATTTTTTTTTTTTTTTACTTTTATGTAGAGGAGGGGTCTCACGTTTGCTCAGTCTCGTCTCAAACTCCTGACTTCAAGCAATCCTTCTGTCTTGGACTGCCAGAGTGCTACCATTATAGGTGGGAGCCACTGTGCCTGGTCTCAGTCTCATTTCTCCTTGAACTTTTATTCTGTCCTCACTGACCAGTCTAGAACTGTATGTGGAGGTAGGAATGGAAAAGGGTATAATCTTCAGACACTACTTCCTTTCCCTTAGATTAAGCAACATAAAAAAACCAAAAATAAAAGCAAAATTTGCCCATTAATGTGAATTTCAGATAAACAGCAATTTTTTTTTTTAGTATATTACAAATATTGTGTATGACCTACTTACACTAAATTGTTTTGCTTTTCTGAAACTCACATTTAACTGGTCATCTTGTATTTCATCTGGCAACTCTTATAGCCTCTGCATTCTCCAGGGTGGTGGAGCTGGGAAAAAGGAAAAGGAAAGGCATGAATATCTTTTATGGAACCGAGCACATGATTATAAGCGATTCCCTCTTGATCCTTGTTTTTCAGGATTCTCCTCTGTTGCCCTGAATCACCAACATCATACAAATATTTGAGCCCAAACCTGCTGTTGGCCAGGAAACACTGATACTTGATGAGATGGAGGAAACTTCAGGATGACTTGGACCAGGAAGCCTGGGAGAGTCTTTCTGCTCACTTGAAAACCTTCACAATGTGCTTTTCACAAATTAATATTCATTTCATTTTTAATCATCTAGATGAAGAATTAAATCTTGATATTACTTTTAAACTACTGACAATGTTATTGTCTAGGCGCTGAATGAACTGATGGGGCTTATTGTAATTTTAAATAAAACCATCATCTGAGGGGCCTAGATTAGAATTCTTGTCTATTCATTTTGCCAAATGATGGGTAACACCAAAGTCAAAAGACATTTCTCCAAATCTGGGAATAAAATAATCCTCATCAACTTAAATTCTAATGCTGCTTACATTGCATTTTGAAATTTGTAAATTGTGATGACAAATTAATATAGATACAGAGATATGCTGTATGTATGAAGTGGATATAAAATAGCCTTATTTTTTGAGGCATTTTAACAAAGATAGTATCATGTCTCCACCAACAATAAATGGTTCTTTCCTATAACTGGACATACTAGTATGTTCAGATATTTAAAATAGGGATCAATGTTCAATTGCTAATACTTTATCATTTGGATCACAGATTTATGTAAAATGGGTTCTTTATGACCTACCTGCCAGGTTAATCTCAGATGTTTTTTGGTGGTAGTTGAAATCATGGGCAAAGTACAAAAGACACTGCTAGGATAAAAGAAAGGAGACAAGTTGCCATACAGGGGATGCTTGCGGTGCATAATAATAATGAAGTTACCCACAATACCGAGTTGTTGTAGTAACCAAATCAAGATTGAGTACATTAAAACACTGTGGAGACTGTAAAGTGCTATAGCTAAGCATAATTATTTTATGTTTTAAAGTTCTGTTTCTCTCTATTCAAACAAATATTGATCCAGTAATCTTTCCATGGCAGGAATTGGTACTTCTAAAATTCGCAAAGATTTATGAAAAATTTCTAACATTTTCTTAGGAACCTTATGGTTCTAATTATGCCCATTGAATAGAATGTAGATTGTAAAAAATAGAAAATGGAGCAATGCATATTTTAGTATCTTTGAAAACTATTTTTATTGAGAAAAAATTAGGAAGCAAATAAAGACATATTTCTGGGTGGCCCTAAATAAATAAAGTAGAATAAGATGCAAGATGATAAAATTCTACGTAAACATTCGCTTCTATCTTACTTTTCTTCTCTGTGTTCTCTTCTTCCTGTTTGTTGTAATATTGACAATGATATTTTTCCATCATTGTCCATTAGAACTTTTTTCCCCACACAATACATATAATGGTCTCAAAAGTCAGTGGTTCCTGATGACGTTATCTATACAAACATTCACTTGATATTCTGAATAAATTCCACAGAGTTAACACCAGAAAAAAGGGGAAAACATCTCCATTTCTGGTCATGTTTATGTCTGTTTGTGGATTATAACACCATGGTTGCCAAATTTTGTGTTCAGTTTATAGATTTTGGATAAAAATGAAAAAATACACATAGTGTATTAATTTTTAGTTGGGTGACTTACGATTAATATAAATTCAGATGTAGGTACATGTATAAGACTATAATAACTGAATATACATGTGTGTGATACATGTGCACAGTTTTTTAACATAGAAGTATAAAAGATTAGATTTCAGTGTTATCATTTTATGATGTGATAGCCCATTAGTAACAGCAATTGTAGTTGATAAAAAAAGTATTTTATTTGTTAGATTATTTCAATTGTGAAAAAATAATCTCTTTGCTTAAAAAACTGGGGTCTTTTACCTCTAAATATGTTTTAAACCATAGAAAAGAAACACCCAAAGTTGATCTGACAGCTGAAGATCAAGGTGCATGTCAAACTGAAAACAGACCTAACATCTGATTTTTCATTTTAGCAAGACACAGCCCATATTTCAGTTTATTTCTTTTCTAATTGATTTAGCAGGCCTGACATTGAATCACACATAATATAACCAGTTTGATGAGGTGTGACCTGTCCTAAGGTCAGTGGGTACCTTTAAAAAAATTGCACATATGTCTCTGAGTCTGGGACTTTAAAGTTAAACAGTGTAAACTTGCATGTATATTAGAAAATAAAGTTCCAGTTGCCATGAAATTTTAAGATTTACTTTGCTGAAAAGGTATTCATTGGGATAAATCACAATATTAGAGACAGAATCAAAGAATATTCACAATAGAAAATGTATAATATTGTATACTTCCTATTATATAGGTTGTATGTTGAAAATATACAATGTTGTAGTTCAGTGATGATTTTTGCATTTTATGAATGAAACAAAGATTACTTTAAAATGGATAGTTGGGCTCAAAAAAATTGTATCATTTTCTTGTTATATCTAAAAGTCTGTAAGTAAACAATAAAAAAAGATCAATGTCCTGAAAAATAAAGCTGTAAAGCCCAGTGGAGTTTTTCTTCTTATACTCTATTACTTAGATCTTTGTTTTGTCTTTTCCTTTTAAACAATGTTTTCCTTCAATATATCCTAACAGGAATAATAAGGCTTAAATCAAGCAAAATACCAAGTGATAAGATAAACCAGGACAAATCCAGAAAGGTAGATAATGGGTTTATAGTCATACCATCTTAGTTCATTTTACCTTGTAAATGTCGTTATTTGTATGCTGGCAAATTCCTTAGCAAGACAACCTCTGAATCTATTTTAAAGTAATTGGAAGGGGGGAGCAAAAAATAATTTGATTTCTACTCACCTGATTTTCCCTTCCATTACAAAAAACTGTTTGGAAAAAATGCTTAAAAGCTCCTACTTTTGACAGTCAATATACCAATAGCCACTATTTCTGCACCTTACATAGCTGTAAGGAATATAATCATAACCCAGGTGCACCTATTTGAATAAGTCTCTGGAGTTACTTGAATTATTCGTAATATGTCATTATTTGCACTTAGCATCCTGGTCTTCCTGCCTCTCCTGAGTATGTTTTCTGCAACTGTTGATAATCAGAGTTCTTGTGGATAGAGATCATTATAAAGAAACACACTCTTCATAAAAACTGTGCCAATGTCTGTGCTTAGAAAATGAGTGTGATTTACTAAGATGACATATTTGTATTTTTTTTCTGATATGCCTCCTAGAACACTCAGTATTTATAAGGAGAGTGCATGAAAACAGGTATAGAAGTAAGGGTAGAGGGGGAATTTGGCAGAAATATTTATATACTGATAGTGGAACAAACTATCCTAAAATATCACCATCATTACATCTGCCTCTCTGAAAATGTATTCAAGTTTTGTAATTACTTTAATGAACTAGTTCATTTTTTATAAAAGTACCCAATTAAAAAGTTATGTGCAGCATTTATATGTTCTCATTTTCCTTCCAAATCTTTCTTAATAGAAAGATTGTTTTTCTATGAAGATCAAGAAAATATTTATTATAGAAATACTTTAAGTAGGATAAATTATAAAACTGCTCAAATTAGCATAGTTTATGATATAATCCTATAAGCAGCATAGCCCTGTACTATTAATTTTCAGTGAAGAATAAATGTCATAAATACAGTGACTAAATTAAATAATTCTTATGAATAATGTTTTTCCAGTCATTAAAAATTATATGAACTATTTAGAAATTTTTGGTAAAATCTAGAAACAAATCTGGATTGTATCAATCCATCCATTTTTCAGATGAGAAATTGAGACCTACATAAGATAAATCATTTGCCAAATGTCCCATTAGTATTTGGTACAGAATAAGCATAGAGAGCTATTCTTAATCCATTACACTCACTTTCTAAAAATCCTTCCAGAGTTTAAGACTAGCATTGTAATATGAATCAAATGTAAATTTAATATCAGAAAACATTTATATAACTTCATATTGAAAATCTGTGTGACATTTCACAGTCTCCCCACTGTAACATAAGTAAAATATTTCATTATTCTAATAAAAGTTTTGATTCCTGGCACAATACTTTGTAAATACCAAGGTGATTTATTATTTGAATGAACATTGTGGGCTCCTTGTGTAATTTACTTCAGTAGTTAGGACACAGCATACAATTTAATAGTGGATAGAAAGTCTGTATTTGCTTTTGAAATTCAGATCTATTAAATGGAGAAAAAGAAGTCATTTGAATCTTGGGAATATACTTCACAATAGTGTAATACTTGGTATATTTAGAAATTTGAACTTTTTAATCAACTTTAAAAAATTTCTTTGATAAGATCATCTGTCTTTGGAACACATTGGTAAAGATGAAGTCTTCTTGATGTGGACATTCTTGGACACTTACAGTTTATAACAAATTGGGAAGAATCCAAAAGATTCAAGAGAAAATAGCAGATAGACTCCTAAATATACTTCTTACTATAAAGAAAAAACTGAAGACTATTAAGAGGGCAGGGGTGATATGGATAGGTTAGAGACTGAAAAGTGTTGGAGTAAATGTGAGAAAACTTCAGAAAATAGTTAAACCTTGAAGCAAACAATAGACATAATATACAGTCTGTTTTCCTAGAAGTTTTTCCAGAGTAAGAGGACTCAAAGGTGACTTTGAAGCAAGGAATGCTTATTTTTAGACAGAGTATGACATGGAGGCTAGTGAGAAATAAGATCAAGGGAGTAGACCTGTATGGGGAGAGAATCAGACATTAAAGAGTAGTACTCTGTTTCTTATGCACATGCCTTCTAACTTTACACCGTCCACACTAAACACGGAATTGTGGCCAAGAGCATGATTCCAGAAGCTCAACAATTTAAAGTTTCTAACTGTAAAATGTTGATAATAATTATACTTGCTAAATGTTTAGCAGTTGATAAAATTTTATGTACCAAAAAACCCTTGACTTTACGTGCATAAACTCATTAAACATCAGCGCAGCCCATTGGGGTAAGTTCTAATGCTCTTGTTATGAGGACTAAATGAACAAATAAATGTCAAGTGCTTAAGTGAACATAGCAAGCACTCCAAAAAGTTATCAATTAGGATCGCCTTAATGAGATGCTTTTCACATTAAAATTAACATAAGCTTAATCAAGATTTAGATACACAATTGTTGGTAATAACATCACTGATGTCAAGAGAGTAAACAAACAATTACAGCTGAAGTTATTTGTGCATTCAAGTCTTATTTTAATATCTGGAGATCAGAATAAATCCGCCCATAAATGTTCTGATGCTTCAAATTTGTAGGTAACTATTTTTATTTTTTCATTGTCTTTCAGGAGATGCTTATTTTTACCATATGTACACATGCCTTGAGAATGAGTTTCTAATGAGTGTATTTTTGATGTTGGCCACATGGTTCCGTTTAAAATAAATGTAATACTACAAAATCCATTGAGTGTAGTAAAATTTCAGATTCTGGTTGAATTCAGTTGATCTTTTAAGAATTGCTATCCCTTGCCTACAGTATTTTGAATGTTTTTTTCACTATGCCCAAGACTACCAAAATCTCATTCTTTTTAACAAAACTTCGCACAAATAGTAGGGCCCAAGGTTCTCCAATATGTTGGAGCAGGCACTGAGTCTAAGGAAGTAAACATTAATGACTTTGGCAAAAACTGAAACTAACTTCCAAATCTCCCTCCCTGGTTTGTGACATAGAGCAATTAGAGTTAAATAAAATTGGTATACTGACTCTACTCTAACATGCATACTGGTACGTATATCAATTGCAACTAAACTAAAAAGCAAAAGATCAATGTCCCCTGATTATTCATCCTAGGTACTGAGGGAATAGAATTGTTTTTTAATTAGATTTCATGGGTTTTGATTTAAGTATAATTGTTACCTTAAAATCTCCAGCTTTTCCTAGTTTTCATGTATTATGTTTGCAATTTAGTCCATTAAAAGTTATTCATCAACAAAAGCAATGATGAAGTGATTTGTCAATTGGTACATGATGAAGTGATTTATCAATTAGACACATGACTACTATTCTCTAGAAACCTATTACTGGGCAATCATTAGGGATGTATTTTAAATGTTAGATCTAATATAATTGTTTTTAAAATAGAAGAATGACACAAGTCCCCAACTATAAAATATTCTTGGAGATCCCTTGAAATTATTTGGGCAATGTATTCAACTCAACATGCTGGTATTTTTCTGTTTTGATTCGGTTGAAACATTTTAGCTATAAATGTTTAAGATAATATGCTGAACTAAAGAGCATAGTGTAAAAGAGAGGAGTCAAGGTCTGATACTTTTTCAGATAGTAAAGAAAGGAAAAGGTCAGAATAGATTTCAGAATATATTTGTAAGGCTAAAATAATGATCTCAATAAAAACGCAGGAGTAAAATATAGACTGTGCTCCCACAAACTGGTAGACCTCCTTGACTGAGCTCTAAGTAACGCCTTTTCTGTGCAAGCATTTATTGTTTAGGAAGATGCAGAAAAATGAGACCCTCTAGAATCTGTGGAAGACAGATTCAACTCACTCAGAGGACATTTTATGTGATCGGATATTACTTATCTAAAAGACTTTGTATTTCATACTCAGGATGTCTTCTCCATTTTTATTTTTAATTTATTTCTTATTCCAGAGAACCTGTGCTGACTCAAGCGTTTTCCTTCTCTCCCTTCTTTTGTTTTCAGTGTTCAAATTCTTTCGAGAGTGGCCCTTTATTCTTTACTTAGTCAACTTTATGAATCCGTTTCTTTTTGCGTCTGACTTAATCTTAAATGGATATCCCAATTATTCTTATATCATGCTTTAACAACAGAAGTGACGACTGCCTTCTCCAACAACACAGGATGTTTTGCAGTAAAGCTATATTTGGAGTTTACACATAGTATAAGAAATATAAAGAGAAAGAATTTGTCATTATTGGAATTTGTACAGAATAGAAATACTTTTATAGATCTCAACTACTAATTTTTCTCTAGGAATCCAAGAAAACAAGTGGCTTTACATTTCAAGACTTTTTTCTTTTTAAACATTTTAAGACTTTTAAAAAATGATGTCAGATTCTCCATAGTTGAGAAGGCTTTATGCAGAGTTCCAGGAACATAGACATAAAAGAGCGACGTCTTTAAATCCAAATCACTCCTCATGGAACTTATCAATACAACTTTGTCAGTTCCTTTAAACTCTGTAAAATTCTGTTCTCTCTTCTGTAAAATAATGATTGTAGCATATACTCCATAGAGTTATTATGAACATAAAGTGGGATAATGTGTGACTAAGAGAGGAAAACATCAATAGCAAAAGATATCTATTATAGAGGGGAGAAAAATGTTATCAAATTACAATGAGAGGTTTAGAGGTGTTTTCATTATGGTGTATAGTCTGTCATATTTGATCTTGCCATGTGAAAAACTGACAAGTAAAGTACATGATCCAGGGATGTATAAAAATTATTAAGAGGAAAGTCCCATAAACTACCCATTCCTGACAAGGGAGAATAGTAGAGGGGAGTATGCTGTTCAAAAAAAGATAGATGAGGTTTACAAAGAATGATGGGCCCTGGTTTGGTTCTTCTTCATTTGAAAGACAATGAAAGCGGGGGTGCCCGTGGCTCAGTGGGTAGGACACTGGCCCCATATACCAAGGGTGGTGGGTTTGAACTTGGCCCTGGCCAAACTTCAACAACAACAACAAAATAACCAGGCATTGTGGCGGGCACCTATAGTCCCAGCTACTTGGGAGGCTGAGGCAAGAGAATCACCTAAGCCCAGAAGTTGGAGGTTGCTCTGAGCTGTGACGCCACAGCACTCTACTGAGGGTGATAAAGTGAAACTCTGTCTCAAAAAAAAAAAAAAAGACAATGAAAGCATCAATTTAAACAACGACACTTGAATATCTTATATTTCTGTGACATTGTTCAAGGTAAAGGGGTTGGAGTAATAGAAAAAAAGAGATAAAATTTCCTGATTTCTTAGAGTTTATATATGGGTGGGTAAGACACACCCACCTACCTATATAAGATAAAATAAATAGATGGATTAGATAAATAGATAATTTATAATGTATAAAGAAGGTAAGTGCTTTGTAGAAAAATTAAGCAGAAGACAATGGGGGAATGCTATGAGGAGTGAAGGCTATTTTATCCAGGGTGATAAGTAAAGGCCTTGTGATGTGAAAGACAGAGGGAGCCAACAGATTTCTGGGGCTAAAATATTCCAGACAGAGCAAAGAACAAGGACAAATGCCCTACAGTAGTAAGGAAGAAGCCATTTTCCAAGTACAGTGTGAAAAGCAACATTTGGAGTAGACTGAGTGGGGGAAGAGAAAGGGCTGTCAGAGAAGAACCGAGTGGCCTTCTAGGCCTTTGTAAGGACTTCTGGCTTCACTCAGTTTGTGTGGGTGAATCAGAGGACAGGCCCATACGACTACATTAGAGTGACAATCCTTCAGACTTGTGTGTTGTAAATTCTCAGTGATAGGTGTAGAAGATAGAGGAAGATGATTTGCTTAAAATCTTGAAATGTGAAATTGTAGGGTAAATGATAAGAGTAGTAATATACCCTGATTGAAATTTTTATTGTATACTAAAGCCTGGATAGATTTAACATTATATAATCTTCTTTAATTTTCACAACTAATATAAGACATAGTCCCTACATCATCTTCATTTTATTGATAGGAAAATGAGTTTACAGAATTTAAGTAACTTGTCTAACATCATAGGACTAGCAAGTCACACTGACAAGATCTAATTCTAGAGTCCAGACTCTAATATGTCTTCCCCCAAGGACAAGAGATAAGATTTTAATATTTTTTATATATGTGTGCATAAAATTTTCTTTCTTTAAATTCTAATCTTAATTATGCAGTTTAATTGTAGTTTTTAATGAAATATAATGTTCTTTGTATTAATGATCATGAGTGAGTGAAAATGCCTTTGCATATTTTTGTGCTATTCTTTATAGCAGAGACTAAAGGTCAACAAACAGTTTTCTATAAATATTTTTTTAAAATTAATTATTTTATTAAATCACGACTTTGTACATTGATGCATCTATGGGGTTCAGTGTACTGCTTCGATATATAATGTGAAATGTTTACATTGAACTAAGTAAATATTTAAGAGAGTCACATAAATGGGAATGAAAAATTAATACAATCATAAAAAAATAGATGCAAGTGCCCGTATAGTACTACGGCCTGAGATTCTTGAGACTTTGCACCAGATTATTCATTGCAGCTCAATTCATAATAGACAAGTCATGGAAGAAGCCCAAGTGCCCATGAATGGATTAATAAATTGTGGTATATGTATATCATGGAATACTATGCAGCCTTAAAAAAGATGGAGTCTTTACCTCTTTTATGTGTACATGGAGGGACTTGGAACACTCTCCTGAGTAAAGTATCTCAAGAATGGAGGAAAAAGTATCCAATGTACTCGGTACTTTTATGAAACCAACTTACATTTACTCACACTTTCTTATAAAAGATAGAACACAACTATAGCCCAGGATGAAGGAGAGAAATGGAGTGGGAAGGTAGGGGAGGGGGGAGGTTTGATAGAAGGAGGGTAAAAGGCGGGACCACACCTATGGAGGGAACAAGTCAAATCTATCAAGTGTAGAACATAAATGTCTTAATACAATAATCAAGTAAATGAGGTGAAAACTATGTTGATTGGTTTGATGTAACCATGCCAGATTGTATAAAAAAAATTAACACATTGTACCCCACATATGCATAAATGTATTCATGATCTATGTGCATATGACTTAATAAAAAAATAAAAATAAACACATACACACAAAAAACCAATTTTGATCATTACAAAAAACATAAAAGTATAAAACTCATAGGTTGTCTTATAAAACAGTTCCACAATTGAGACTATAAAGCAACTAGGTAATGATTTACATTATGACAGAAACAAAAGTTCATATATCAATATTAGGTTTGAATGTAAATGAATTAGATGCCTCACTTAAAAGGTACGGATTGACAGAATGGATAGAAACAATATTGTTTACAAGAAACTCACCTAACTGGTAAGGACACTCACAGATTTAAAATAAAAGGGTGGAACTGTTCTTGCATGAAAGCATAAGCCAAAGACAAGCAGGAGAAGCTATATTTACATTAGATAAAATGGACTTTAAGCCACCAACAGAAAAAAAAAAAAAAAGAGGTCATTATATAATGATAAAGGGACTGATTCAATAGAAAGATATAACAAGTCTAACTATAAATTCACCCAAAAAAAGACCACCTAGATTTATAAAACAAATGCTACTAGACCTAATAAAACAGATAGACAACAATACAATAGCAATGGAGGACTTTTACACATGCCACTGACAGCACTAGACAGATCAAGACAGAAAATTAACACATAAACACTGGACTTAAACCAGGCTATAGACTAAACAGACTAAAGGCACACTTAAAAAACTTAAACTTTCTACCCAACTACTGTAAAATACACATTCTTAGACGAGCATGAAACATTTTCCAAGATAGAACACATGCTAGACAACAAAACAAGTTTCAATAAGCATCTTCTCAGATCACAGTAGAATAACACCAGAAATCAACTCCAGGAGGAATCCTCAAAATTATACAAATGCATGAAAATTAAACAACATAGTCCTGAACGATCTTTGGGTCAATTACAAAATTATGACATATATTACAAAATTTTTTAAATGAATGGAAATAGAGAAACAATATATCCAAACCTCTGGATACAGTAAAAGTAGTGCTGAGAGGGAAGTTTATAGCATTAAGTGCCTGCATCAAAAAGAAAGAACACAAATTAATACTCTAACATTGCATCTCAAGGAACTAGAAAAACAAGAATAAACCAAACACAAAGCTAGCATAAAAATAGAAATATTAAATAGAACAAAAGGAAATTGAGACCCCCCTCCCCCCAAATTAAATACAAGGATCCGGAAAAGGAAAAGTTGGTTCTTTGAAAGATAAACAAAATTGATAGGCCATAGCTAGGTTAAAAAAAAAGAGACAAGAGGGTGGTGCCTGCAGCTCAATGGAGTAGGGCGCCGACCCCATTTGCCAGAGGTGGTGGGTTCAAACCCAGCCCCGGCCAAAAACTGCAAAAAATTAGTTTCATAGTGGGGCTGAGTACATTGGATACTTTTTCTTCCATCCTTGAGATACTTTACTAAAAAGAATATGTTCCAGCTCCATCCATGTGAACATGAAAGAGGTAAAGTCTCCATCTTTCTTTAAGGCTGCATAACATTCCATGGTGTACACATACCACAATTTATTAATCCATTTGTGGATCAATGGGCCCTTGGACTTTTTCCATGACTTAGCAATTATGAATTGGGCTGCAATAAACATTCTGGTACAAATATCTTTGTCATAATGTGATTTTTGGTCTTCTGGGTATATACCTAGTACAGGAATTATAGAATTGAATGGCAGGCCTATTTTCAGATCTCTAAGTGTTCTCCAAACATCTTTCCAAAAGGAATGTATTAATTTGCATTCCCACCAGCAGTGTAGAAGTGTTTTCTTTTCTCCACATTCATGCCAACATCTCTGGGATTTTGTGATATGGGCTAATCTTACTGGAGTTAGATGATATCTCAAAGTAGTTTTGATTTGCATTTCTCTGATGATTAAAGATGATGAGCATTTTTTCATATGTCTGTAGGCCATACGCCTGTCTTCCTCAGAGAAGTTTTTCTTCAAGTCCCTTGCCCAGCCTGAGATGGAATCACTTGTTCTTTTCTTGCTTATATGTTTGAGTTCTATGGCTTTCATATGAAAGCTATAACCCAGTTATAACCTAAGAATATGGGGAAGAGGGAAAGGGAGGGGAGGGGAGGGGGAAGAATGGGCAGAGGGAGGGTGATTGGTGGGATTACACGTACTGTGCATCTTACAAGGGTACATGTGAAACTTAGTAAATGTAGAATATAAATGTCTTAACACAGTAAGAAAATGCCAAGAAGGCTATGTTAACCAGTGTGATGAAAATATGTCAAATGGTATATAAAACCAGTGTATGGTGCCCCATAATCACATTAATGTACACAGCTATGATTTAATAAAAAATAAAATAAAATAAAATAAAACTGCCAAAAAAAAGAGAGAGAGAGACAAGATTCAAATAAGCACAATCAGAAATTATGAAAGAAAACATTACAACTGATACCATAGAAATACAAAAGACCATTGGAGACTACTTTGACTATCCCTATGATCATAAATAAGAAAACCTAGAGAAAATGGATAAATTCCTGAAAACATACAATTTCCTTAGATTAAACCAGGAAGAAAGAAGAATTTTGAACAGATTAAAAATAAGAAGTGATATTTTGGATCAGTAATAAAAAGTTTTCCAACACAAAAAACACAGACCAGATTGATTAACTGCTGAATTTTACTAAATGTCCAAAGAACATTTACCAATATTACCCAAACTGGTCCAAAAACCAAGGAGGAGGGAATGCTTTCTGACTGAAGCCAGTAAAACTCTGATACCAATGCCAGGAAAGGAAATAAGAACAACAAAATAAAGTCCCAGACCAATATCCTTGATGAGCATACCTGCAACAATCCTCCACAGTTTACTAGCAAATAGAATCCACAGGTACATCCAAAAGAAAATACACAATAATCAAGTGAGTTTTATTCCAGGGACTCAAGGATAGTTTAACATATACAAATCAATAAACGTTATTCATTACATAAACAGAATTAAAAACCAAAATCATATGATTGTTTCAATAACAGAAAAAGCATTTGAAAAAAATATCCCATGCTCATGAATTGGAACACCATCATTAAAGTGACCATACTCCTCAAATGCAATTCCTACCAAAATACAAATACCATTTTTTCACAAAATTAGAAAAACAATCTTAAAAGTCATATGGAACTAAGAAAGAGCCAGAATAGCCAAAGTAACCCAAACAAAGGAACAAATATTGAGGCATCATATTATCAGAATTCAAATCATATTACAAGGTCATAGTAATCAAAACAACATGTACTAATATATAAAAATAAACACATGGATCAATGGAGCATCGAGAAATAAAACTACATACTTATAGCCAACTGATCTTTGACAAAGTTGATGAGAACATACTCTTGGCTTATGCAAAGAGTTTATGATTTCAACTTTGGAAGCAAATGAAACAAAACCAAAAATAGAATAGAATTAATTGATTCTATTATTAAACTACAAAGCTTCTGCATAGCAAAGGAGATAATCAATAAATAGACAACCTGTAAAATGGGGAAAATATTTCCAAACTATGCATCTGAAAAAGAACTAACAGCTAGATCTATAAGGAACTTAACCAAACAAGAATAAAAAACAAAACAAAAAGCAAATAGACCCATTCAAAAGTGGGGAAAACATTGGACAGACATTTTTCAAATGAATGGCCAACAATCATATGAAAAACTGCTCAACATCACTAATCATCAGAGAAATGCAAATTAAGACCACAATGAGATACCCTCTTACATTGGGCAGAATGGCTACTATTAAAAAGTCAAAAATTGCAGAGGTTGTGAGGATGCAAAGAAAAGGGAGTGCTTACACACTGTTGATAATAATGTAAATTAGTACAACTTGTCTGGGAAATAATCCAGAGGTTTCTCAGAGCACTAAAATAGAACTATCATTTGATCCCTCAATCCCATTACTAGATATCTACCCAAAGGAAAATAATTATTATGTCAAAAATATGCCTGCATTTGTGGGTTTACTATAGCACTAGTCACAATAGCAAAGATACGGAATCAATTTAAGTGTCTGTCAACAGATGACTGGAGAAAGAAAATGTGGTATATATACATAATAGAATATTATTTAGTCACAAAAAATGAAATCATGCCTTCCTCAGCAACATAGAAATGGAGGTCATTATGTTAAGTGAAATGACTCAAACATACAAATACTGCATGTCTCACAAATGGGAATTAAATCGTGTGTACACATGGACATAAAGAATGGAATCATAGAAATTGAAGACTCTGAAAGGTGGGAGGTTGGGAGGGAGGCGAAGGATAAGAAACTACCTAATAACTCTAATGTACACTGTTCAGGTGATGGTTGCACAGAAAGCTGAGACTTCACTGCAACATAATGTATCTGTGAGATAAAACTGTGCTTGTAACCCCTAAATTTATAAAAAAGTAAAAACGAATAAATTCTTCGTCTCTTGTATTTAAAAATTGTCATATGGTTTATTAATTTTTTTAATGGCACTCTATCTTATTCTGTTCTGACCGCTATAACAAAATTCATAGACTAAGGTTATAAACATCAGGAATTTATTTCTTATAGTTCCGGAGGCTGGGACATCCAGCTGCAGGCTGATTTGGTGTCTAGTGAGAGCCCATTTCCAAGTTCACAGACGGCATCTTCTTGCTGAGTCCTCATGTGATAGAAGAGGCAAGGCAGCTCTCTGGGATCTCTTTAATAAGGCACTAATCCCATTCAGGAGGGCTCTGCCCTCCCGTTCTAATCACCTCCCAAAGGCTGCCTACCGTTACCATCACGTTGGGCATTAAGTTTTCAAAATAAAAATTTTAGGTGGGCACAGACTTTCACACCGTAGCACACTTTCAATTAAAATGACCATAGACATCTAGCCATTTTTTTTAAAAAATGGCTCCCTCCCTTTGTCTTTTAAAATGCAAACCAATAGTGACTCAGCTTGCTAGGAAAAGATATGAGACACTCATGTGACTTATTTATTTGGCATGTCGAATACCAAGATTTCAGATCTATAACTGGCCCAATTTACTACCATTGTTATTGAGAAATCTAAGCCACAAAAATGTGGCTAAGTAACTAGTTACGGTAAATGCATTAAATGTTGTGCCTGGAGTTTTTACTGAAAGGGCTGCATTCTGATTTAAGATGAGTACAAGGAAAAAGGCCTCTTTGCCAAATTAGAAACCCACTTCTAATTTAGAGGTTTGTAAAACTTAAGTTACTGTCCATCATGCCGTGTTTGAGCCTGTAATACCACCACATATGTACTGGAAAACTTTACCCATGTTTTGAGTGAGCTTTGTGTATCAGCACCTCCTCCTACTCAGCTTTCTCGTGAAAGACTGTCAAATCTTTTTTCCTTTAATTTCTTTTCCAAAAAAGTGTTTGTTCCATGCTCATTGACACGTTCCCAGCATGGGAAGGATTTTGTCGGTTCGCTCCCGCCTGGCTTTCTTTTTTGGTTCTTTCACAAGCTGTTGTGCGTTTGATCATTGTGGGGTTGGGGAGGACAGACTGCTAAGTTTCTGTTTGCTCATTTACTTGTCAGATTGATCAATTAGAAGAAGTTTTAGTAAAAGGCAGAACAAAGGTAACAGGCTGACATATTTTGTTATTTGAGTGGCTACATTAGAAGTTCTCTTCATTAATCACATTCAGCCGTCTCCACCTTTTCAACTTAACCTCATTCCACCCTCTACCCATTGTGGCCCCTAAGCCCTCAACAGAAATACACAATCAATTTGACTTTTTCCAGGATTCTAAGTATACCTGAATTTTTGAGGTTTATGCTATTGCTTGCCAGTTAGCCAAAATCTTAACAGCCTTTTTTTCGTTGCCCTCACATTGTATTATACTATATTTTAGGTTTTCATTACAATTTTAGAAACTGATAGATATATATACCTACACACACATACAAACTAAACAAAAGTTGTATTGTGCTATTTTTTGTTAGGGAGAATTCCATTACAATAGTTTAAATAAAGCATTGTGACTGTAATGCATTAGTTAGGACTTTTCAATAATTGATGATAGCATATTTTACCTTTCAGTGTTATTCCTTGCAGAGACTTTGTTTCCTTTACCTTTGCTTTATTTTAAAAAAATTTTCTTTTACAGTTATGCTTTTAACATTGTCACGAAGAAGAGAAAAGAACTTGTTAATTTAAGAACAGAGAAGAAATTTCTCTTAGGTGGAATCAATATATTTTTTTCTATTTTTTTTAAATTTTAAAGTATTATGGGGATACAAAGATTTTTGGTTACATGGATCACTTTCATAATGCTTGAGTCATGGTTATAAGCGTGCCTGTCACCCTGACAGTGTTCATTATGCCTGTCAGGTAGGTTTTTGTCCTCTTCCCCCACACTTGATTTCCATTAAGTTTTACTGACCTTTCAGCACATGAGCACTCACCACTTGGTTCCAGAGTAATAGGGAGCATGTGGTGTTTTTTTTTTCCATTTTTTAGATATTTCACTTATGGTAATAGTCTCCAGTTTCATCTAAATAGTTGCAAAAGGCATTGAGTCATATTTATTCATGGTTGAGTAGTACTCCATGGTATTCATAGAGCACATTTTTTTTTAATCCACTGATGAATTGATGGACACTGGGTTGATTCCACATCTTTGCAATTGTGAATTATGCTGCAATAAACATTCCAGTGCAGGTGTCTTTTTGATAAATTTATGTCTTTTCCTTTTTAAGTTTAGTTCTTTGAGATATATTCACGCTGTTTTCCTTAGAAGTTATACTAATTTACAGTCTCACCAACAGTGTATGATCATTTCTTTCTCTCTGCGTCTGTGCCAGTATCTATTATTTGTGAACTTTTAATAAAAGCCATTCCGACAGCCATTTTGATATCTCATTGTGGTTTTAATTTGCATTTCCCTTATGACTAGTGAGTGCTATTGATTATTTTTTTCATATGTTTGTTAGCCATTTGTCTGTTTTCTTTGGAAAAAAATGTCTGTTGGTGTTCTTGGCCAACTTTTTGATGGGGTTGTTTTGTTTTTTTCTTGCTGATTTGTTTGAGTTCTTTGTAGAGTCTTGTTATTAGCCCTTTATGAAATTTATAACTTCTCTCATTCTTTTTCTTGAGACAAGTACTATGATAGACCATTTGGTTTGTCTCTAAGTATAGGTATAAACTAGGCTAGGAATGAGGCGAAGGCAAGCAAATTTCTATAAATGGTAAAGTAGAAAAAAAAATTTTTTGAGTTTCTTTAAGTAGCTTGAGAATGAGAGAGAAGATGAAAGTCAGGGAAAACAGGCAACTAAAAATGTAGGCAATGCTTGGCATTCTATATGAAGGAGGGTGGCAGGAACAAATGACCGTTGTCAGAAATGGCTAGGAAACTTTGAAACCATAAACACCTAATTTTAAATTTCAAGTTGCTCCTTGTGTTGCTGTGATATGTAAACTCTCCAGCTGTGTTTGCACCAAAACTTCATACCAGTCTGCTTGTCACATGTAAATATGCAACTTTGAATGCTTCCTCTTCGGGCGTGTGAGAAAGGGTTGAGAGCAGTGTCCAGTGGGTGAAGAGGTGAGGAAAATCAAAAGCGTGAACAAGAAACGAAGGCAGGGTAGTGTAGAAAATTCGGCAAAAGTTAAAACTCAATGCCAGTGACGGCTGGCAGAAATCTAAGTGTCATCATCTTTCTTTTCCTACTCTATAGCAAATATGAGAAGTGGAGTTTGTCAGCTTTTACTTGAAATTACTTCCAAACCATGGAGCACTTTCAGCATCCAGGGGCTGACTTTGCATTACAATATAATCTGTAGTTTGGGAAGGAATTCTGAGGATATCCCATGATGATAAACTTGCATTTATGTGTATTGGTAGCCAAAGGAGATAGGAAGAGACACAAGGAGGGAGGTGAAGGAGAGAAGAGAAAGAAGAAAAAAAGGCAGGGAAGGAAAAGGCATGCTAAAGTTCTCCTTGTACAGAGAAAATGAACTTTCTGCTGTTGTCCTTCTCTCCTCTTCCTTTATTTCTTACCTTCTTTTTTTTCGTCCTTTTCTTTTCCTCTTCCTTTATTACCCCTGTTCCTGCTCTACTCTCATTTTCTTCCTAGCAATGATAGAGAAGAGTAGTCGTAAGTACAAATTTGAAGGAAAGGTATTTTTTATTTAGCAACACCTACATTCTATTTGGTTTTACTAACATCATGCAGAAAAATAGTTGTGTTGAGTGCTCCTGTGAATACCCGGTGGGGTAAAGCATGCTTACCTAAATATGGAGGCCAAGCTTGGGTTCTTTAGTGAAGAGCTTGTCAGGACATGCAAATGTGTAAGAGGGAAGAAAAGGCTGAGAAAGGTAAGTGGGGAGAAAGCATAGGTTTTCAGAGAAAAGTAGTATTAGGCAACTGGGACAATATAAGAAACAATGGGTAAAAAAAAAAAGAAATTCTAAGAGAAAAGGAATATAATATAGCCATTAAAAATGATGACATTCGATCCTATAATTCCTTTACTAGGTTTATACCCAGAAGACTAAAAGTCACAATATAAAAAAGACATCTGTACCAGAATGTTTATTGCAGCCAATTCATAATTGCTAAGTCATGGAAGAAGTCCAAGTGCCCATCAACCCACGAATGGACTAGCAAATTGTGGTACATGTATACCATGGAATACTATGCAGCCTTAAAGAAAGATGAAGACTTTACCTCTTTCATGTTTACATGGATGGAGCTGGAACATATTCTTCTTAGCAAAGTATCTCAGGAATGGAAGAAAAAGTATCCAATGTACTCAGCCCTACTATGAAGCTAAATTATAGCTTTCACATGAAGGCTGTAACCCAACTATAGCACAAGACTATGGGGAAAGGGCCAAGGAAGGGGAAGGGAGGGGGGAGGTTTTGGTGGAGGGAGGGTAATGGGTGGGGCCACATCTATGGTGCATCTTAGAATGGGTACAGGTGATTGCACTAATGTACACAGCTATGATTTAACAATAAAAAAAAATTAAAAAAAAATAATGCCACAGTAGAATATCTTCATGGTATGGAAAGAAATGTTAATGAGATGTTGTGAAGAGAGAAAAAGGTAGATTATCAAATAGCAAGAACTGTATGATTTCATTTTTTATTAAGAAAATTTGTAATATAAAATAGAGTTAACTAACGGTATAGCTAGGTAGCAGGTAGTTAACCATATATAACTAGATATTTAAATATATGGAGTTTTCTTGACAGATAGCCACAGCTATATTTTTCAAATATTAAGGAAATGTTTAAGCTGATTGCCTCCATATAGGAGGATTTCAGGTGATTTTTTTCTTCTTTGTATTTTTCCGTGTATTTTCAATTTTCTGTTTTACCCATCATGACAGGGAAGAAAAATGCCAATTTCTGTATGTGGTTTCACAAAATAAACTAAAGATGATTAAATAAAAAGAGAGAAGCAATTGGTAAAACTGGCAATTTTCTCAGGGACATCAACCCTGCCTTTCAGACTATGTCCCTGGTATTTAGAATCCTATAGGATTAGCCCTTATTAAAATGTATGAGTTGCTTCCTCCCTAAAACTACACAGTAAACTTCATGATGGGAGAAGCACAAAACTGCTTACACTGTGCCAGGCACTTAACACACACTCTTATTATCATTATTATTATAACCACTCTAGATTTCCACCTACTCTAAGGCCTGAAACATGGTAAACAGTCATTCAATGTTTGCCATGGGGAGAAATAAATGGACAGGTGCACAGGGGAGATGCATAGACTGAAGAAGTCAGTAAACTGGCCTGGCTGATCCACAGTGATGCTTTCATCTGAGGGCTCATAGTCAGTCAGTTTTATATGACTTTGTACATTATTTATGTGCCTTCAAAGGATGTTCAAATGGAAGGAGAATTTGTTTCATAAAATTAATTCTAATATTTCATAATATGCAGATTTGGAAATAATCAAATTTTAGCAAAATAATTTTACATTTTTTTGATTACTAGTTTTTTATGACAACTGTCACAGTGAGTTTGCGATTTTAGTAGACATTGTTTTGGTGAATTCTGGCCCTTAAATTTCACATTGATATTTTTGTATAACTCATGACTAAACTTAATTAGGTTTGAACTCATAAGTTATTATTCATTTTGTTTAATCGGTAAACACGTAAATTTGTTTATGTTGGAGACTTGGATTCTCCATTCTACCTCCCTTTATTTTTTTTGTAACTATTTCCTCTGGAAAATTCCTTTAATAACCACTTTCCAAGTACAATGTGCAAAGTGCAGGGCCTCTAACAAATTATTCCTGTGAATCTAGACAGACATCATATTGTAGATGTGCTGTAAGCAGTGATGAAGGGTGGATCCTTTTCAGAGATTATGAGATTTCCTGCTTCTTAAAAAGATAGGCGTGGAAATCTAAGTTGAGACTTGCTTGTGGTTATATTATGATGACTCAGTCTCATGATTCAAATCAAGACTCACAATTTTTTGATAGCTTGACATTTTGAAGTGGAAATATCCCAAGAATTATGGTCATATGACCTACATTTATATTAATTGTTTTTATATTATTTTTCTGGCGTTTACGTATTTCTTTTTTTTTGAGATTTATTTCTTTTTATTATTAAATCATAGCTGTGTACATTAATGCAATCATGGGGCATCCTACACTGGTTTTATATACCATTTGACATATTTTCATCACACTGATTAACAACCTTCCTGGCATTTTCTTAGTTATTGTGTTAAGACATTTATATTTTACATTTAGTAAGTTTCACATGTACCCTTGTAAGATGCACAGTAGGTGTGGTTCCACCAATTACCTTCCCTCCACCCATCCTCCTCCCCTCCCCTCCCTTTCCCCTTTCCCCATATTCTTAGGTTATAATTGGGTTATAGCTTTCATATGAAATTAGTTTCATAGTGGCTGAGTACATTGGATACTTTTTCTTCCATTGTTGAGATAATTTACTAAGAAGAATATGTTCCAGCTCCATCCATGTAAACATGAAAGAGGTAAAGTCTCCATCTTTCTTTAAGGCTGCATAATATTCCATGGTGTACATATACCACAATTTATTAATCCATTAGTGGGTTGATGGGCACTTCAGCTTTTTCATGACTTAGCAATTATGAATTGGGTTGCATTAAACATTCTGGTACACATATCTTTGTTATAATGTGATTTTTGGTCTTCTGTGTATATACCTAGTAGCAGAATTGTAGGATCAAACGGCAGGTCTATTTTTAGATCTCTAAGTGTTCTCCAAACATTTTTCCAAAAGGAACATATTAGTTTGCACTCCCACCATGTTCCCTTTTCTCCACATCCACACCAACATCTCTGGTCTTGGGATTTTGTGATATGGGCTAATCTTACTGGAGTTAGATGATATCTCAAAGTAGTTTTGATTTGCATTTCTCTGACGATTAAGGATGATGGGCATTTTTCATATGTCTCTAGGCCTCACTGGATTAAAGATTTAAACTTAAGACATGAAACTATAAAAATACTAGAAGAAAGTGCAAGGAAAACTCTTGAAGAAATCGGCCTGGGCGAATATTTTATGAGGAGGATCCCCTAACAATTGAAGCAGCATCAAAAATACACTACTGGGACCTGATCAAACTAAAAAGCTTCTA
This sequence comes from Nycticebus coucang, assembly GCF_027406575.1. NCBI lineage: Eukaryota > Metazoa > Chordata > Mammalia > Primates > Lorisidae > Nycticebus > Nycticebus coucang. The sequence continues at coordinate 64,120,585 of NC_069780.1, read as the reverse complement.
TACAGCCAAGAACACAGTAAATAAAGCAAGCAGACAGCCCTCAGAACGGGAGAAGATATTTGCAGGTTATGTCTCAGACAGAGGTTTAATAACCAGAATCCACAGAGAACTCAAACGTATTAGCAAGGAAAGAACAAGTGATCTCATCTCAGGGTGGGCAAGGGACTTGAAGAGAAACTTCTCTGAGTTTACCTATTTCTTAAAGAGAATCATAGTACAAAAATATCGAAGATTTTAATTACTCTATTTACTCAAGGTATTTTGAAGTTGCATATTTATGAATGATTTTAGTTTGTTTAGGTTTAATATAACTTCAACTTTCTGTTATAAAAGAGCACTTTCAAGCATTCCCTGATGTAGAATAAAAATTTATATTATAGGAGGTTAAGTACTCTTCCCCAAATCTTTCTCTATTGGAATTTAGACTTAGTTGAGTGAAATAATTACGGACAAGACAGGACAAATCTAATGATTCCAAGGATTGCAAGAATTCCCTTGGTGGTGTGTGCTATTAATTCTTACTAGAAAGGTTGATGCTCATTGGAACTTTAGGTAGAAATGAGATGTCAGACTATTTTATAGGACTAATTCAATTCGATTTTATTGATGAAATAATTAAAACCTTCAAAAAAATTAGAAAATAGTATAACATTCAGGATGTGCAATTTGAATTTAATAGATGCTACTTTACCATATTTCCTGAGTACACACTTTTATTTTAAAGAAATAAAATGTTAAGGATCTCAGCAAAGCTTCATCCTTGTAACTCACTTGCTATCTCACTTCCTCAAAGGTAATCTCTATTCAAGAATTGGTAATATCCCTACATGAGTTTTTGTTCTTTTACCACATATGAAATTGATTCATTAACAATACAATCCCATTTCCAACTAACAATTCAACAACAGTACACACAAAATCGTATTGTGTACTTTTAAACTTCACAAATGTGGTAACATACTCTGTGTACCCTACTGCGATTTGCTTCTTCCACTTAACCTTGTGTTTTGAGTTGCAAATTTAGTTCATACGCTTTACTAGTGGGAATAAACCACAGTTTATCCATTCCCCTGTGATGTTTCTGTATTTTTCCTGTTATAAACATTATTGGAATGAAGGGTCCTTACACTTCTCTTCCTTGAGTACTTGCATGGGAATTTCTTTAAGGCAGATGTTTGGGAGTGAAATTCCTAACTCATAGAGCAAATGAAACTTTAACTTATCTAGATATTTCTAAAATTCTTCCTGAAGTTGTTAGAGAAATTGACATTCTCAGGTCAATATTTAGGTTTCCTTTCGCCTATATCCTCCCCAAACACATAGATAATATCTCCATCTTCAATATTTGCCAACATGACAGAGAGAAAATATTAACTTTTCTATCATTTCCCTGTGTATAGTGGCTGGTTAAGATTTGTTGCTATGAGACCAGAGATACAATTACATTTTTTTCTTTCCTGTAGGACCTCTGGCATAATATTTCTATTTCTGCATACAGGTTCATGACACAGTGTTATTAGTCCAGGAGTGGTCACATTTTCACTTACCTGGTTTTTTGTTGATAAATAATGCCATGGACACCTATGACTTTTCAAACTATCTCTCTTTACCTCCCATAATCTTGAATTTTAAACTATTTATCATTTCCTTGCCTTTTAGGAATTGCATATATGTATGTTTGTGTGTGCATGCACATGTGTGGCTTATATTTGCTTGTTTCAAAATATCATGAAGAAAGTATCATATTGAATTGCTTTTGAGACTTGATTGTGTTAAGATTCTTCCATAATCAGAACTATAGGCATTACAGTTGCTTCTTTTTGATACTCCATTGTGTGAATAAAACACAATTCATTTAACCTTTTAGTTGAAGGCATTTGGGGTTGTTTGTAAATTTTTGCTTTTTGATCATTCTTGTGTGTAGGGATAAGGCATTCTCTTAGTTACATTGCTATGAGTAGTACCAGTGAGCTTAGGGTATATGAAATTTCTACTGTCCTGATCCTCAAAAATTTTTATAAGATTTGCCTGTAAAATTATCTGGATCTTTGTTAATCCTGTATTAAGATTTTAACAATTTCTCAACTTCTTTAAATATTATGTCATTCAGGGTTTCTATGTCATCCCAAGTTAGTTTTGTTAGATTAACTTTCAGTAAGGATTTGACCATTTCACCTAGGTTTTCAATCTAATTTGAATAAAGCCAGTGCCTGTATTCACTTACCTCTTTAATTTCAGTTGTGTTATTAGTATGATGTCTCCTTCATCATTCATGTTATATGTGTATTTTCTCTTTTTATTCATCAATATTACCTGAGGTTTGCTTTTTTCTAGCATTTTTTAAAGAACTAGAGTTTTTTGAACTTTCCTATTTTGTTTTCATTTTCTATTTCCTTATCTCAATATATTCTTTTCTCATCTTTCTTTTGGTCTGATTGTTTCTAGTTTCTTTTTTTGGATGCTTACTATCTAATCTTTAGTCTTTCTTGTTTTCCCATGTGAGCAGTGTGGACTTAAGTATTCTCCACACATTTAGATATAAATGATGTGGCAATTTTCATTCCTCTCTAAGAACTTTTAAATTCCTTTCCGTCTTTTTTTTGAGTTTTTAATAAAGAGATTTTGATTTTCCCATTTCCAACTTCTAACTCAATTGTGTTGTGGCCGAATAACATTATCTAAATATTTCTTCTTTGAAATAGGTTGAGATATTTTTATGTCCTAGTATGCAGTCAACTGTGGTAACTCTCCTCTGTGTGTTTGGCAGAAACAGTTTTGTTTGTTTGTTTGTTTCCTAGCTCTATTGTCGATGAAATTATGTTAGCATAGAAAAGCTGAGAGGAATAGATGAGAAGCTTTGTTGATATCTAGGTGTAATGTGTTATAACTTGTAATCAAATTATGGATTGTGTACTTTTGAGATTCAAGAGGTAAACATGGCCCGGATGAGGTACTGACACATACCGGATTAGCTTACATGCAGATTGCTTCAGTATTATTTATTAAAAGGCTAGCTCTGGAAAGAGAATGCCATGCTAACAGAGAACCTGGGCAACCTCACTCATCTTATTCATAAGTTATGATCTGTGGCTCGTGAACTACCATCTGTGCTGAAGAATATAGCTGAGATCTCTGTGCTGTATCTTGGCTGCATTTGCTTTCTCCTCTGTGTTTTAAGTAAATAAACTCTATTTGATTTTCATAAACAGTGCTGGTCTTCCAAGTCAATATTTATTATTGGCAAATGTTAATAAGTTAATTTTTTCATATTTTCTGAGAATTAAGTTTTCTGTGAAAAATCTGATTAAATCTTTTATCCTTTCTCTCTCAAATTGTTTGATTTGTCTTAGACATTTACCTACATATCTTTATATATTCTGGACTTTCCAACTTTCTCTTATATGGAAAGCAAATGGGATCCATCAGATATGGGCTATTTCTATGTTCACAGTGATTTTAATGTACAGAAAATGTTCAGTTTACTGTGATAAATTTAAAAGTAACTTTCTTTATAGTTTCGCCCTCTTTGGGGACAGTTTAATGATTCTTCAAATTCTATTCTGGGAAACTGTGTGCCAGGTACTAGTTCCTTGTGTTACAGTAGAGCAAACACTGTCTACAAAGTCCCTTAGTCCCCTCTCAGAAGTAAGTGATAATAACTGATAAGAAAAGCAGAACAGGGTAATGATATAGAGAATAATAAACTTGAAGTGTGGGGGCCAGTATTTTACAACTGATGGTCAAAAGAAAGCCTTATGGACTAAGTAATGTTAGAAGAGAGAGCTTGTTGGGGGAGGGAGCAAGTCATGTCGATAGTTGTCATGCTTATAATATTTTTTACTATCCTGATGATATAAAATGTACCCCTATGCATTCTGATAAGATATTTAAAAAAATTCGCTTTTCATATTTAGGTCTTTAAATTTTCTAAAATATTTTTAGCGTATAATGAAGTAGGAACTCAATTTGAACATTTTCCCATATGGATAGCCATCTAGTCTAGCACCATTACTACCAAAGCCACTATGTCTCTATTATTTTGTATTGGCTGAATGTATAATTGAGTCTTTTTAAACAAGCTCTCAATTCGGTTTCATAGGTCTACTTATTTGTTTCTGTACCAATATCATGCTATTTTAATAATCATGACTTTGGAATAAGTCTTTTTTTCTTTCTTTTACCTTAAAACCAAGGCCACATTTTAATAGTCATGAGATAAAGGATTCCTGCGAAGGGGAGGGGAACAGAGGCTGAGGAGAATCTGTCTGTCCCTGCCTGGGAACTTTCAGGACATTCATGTGTCTGTGGCAATGTCAGCATCTGGCCAGCTGAAGGAGTGTCTCAACTGTCAGACCATGTGGCTTCTGGACCTGTAAGCAAATTTTCTGAACTCATTTTGTTCAGGAACCTCCTTCCTCAGCTGAGTCCAGCAGGAAGAGTTCTAGGTGGGCACTGGGAGGCAGCTTTGGTGAAGGGCATGGTCCTATGTTTGACTTTGTCAGTAGCTGAACACACGACCCTGGTATGAACTCAGACTAGGTGTATCTGGCCATGTACCCTACCACCCACTAAACTGGGTGAATTATTGTTTCCACAGTTCACCTTGATTTCGTACAGATGTTGGTTTCATACATCTATATACAAACATATCCATATACTTTATATATATGTAAATGTGTATGTCCATATGTACACATATTCATATATTCACACTTACACGTACACACCCATAAGTATGCACACACATTTCTGCAGAAACAAGTCCTGCCCACAATTTGGCTTTTTTGGGACAGTGAAAATGACAATACAGTTTCTTGCTTCTCCAATCTCAGCAAATCAGGCGGTGCTTTAAAAAATGCAATTCTGCTGCTTTTTTTAAAAAAGTTGAAACCAAACTTTTCTTCCCAAATCAAGAGACGTAATTCCATTTGATTACACTTTTGCAAACGTGTAAAAAAAAAAATGGAAGTAGACTGGAAAACAATGCCATGATATGGGTGCTTGTCATTGTTACCACTCCACAGCCTGGTCATCACGGTGACTGAACTGTTTGATATCCTGGTGGTCACAGGGCCTTGGGAACCTGCACTGGCCCACTGCCCTGGGCCAGACTGGTTAGCACAGTGTGGCGCATGCTCACAGGGATCTGGACCAGACCCGTGGCATCTTGGACTCCAGTAACTGCTCTGACATCTACTGCATTTTCCCTAGACAAGATGATGTGTCCCCCACCTTGTGAGGTGGCCTCAGCCAGGGTGGTAACAGTGTGGGGGCACCTTCGCTGTTAAGTACCATGGTAAAAGATGGGCTCTACTGTGTGTAGTTGTGACCTATGTCTGTGTTAGCTGATCTTCGAAAGCATATAAAGGACCTTCTAGTTCATGCTGTTTATGATAGTTTAAAGTATGGTCAGTAGCACCCGGGGCCATGAAAACCTCTACTTTTGCTCTTCTGAGTGAACATCGCTGTAGACATTTGCCATGGGATATCTTAAGGCCACCAATTGGGCTTGCAGCTTTCTTTCCCCCAGACTAGCTTTCCCGGACCTGTGGAGTACTCAAGCATCTCTGGGATAAATGCCTGAAGCTGGGCCTAGGTCATTGTGTCCACAGAGACTGGAATTCCATGGATTAGGTTAAGAGGTAGAAGTTCTGAAATAACCTTCTGTGTCAGTGGTGTGTTCTGCCAGAGCAGACTCTAGGTCTCCCAGCTTGTACTTGCACACCACATTCTCCAAAGGTGCCTCCCAACACTTTGAATCCAGGGCTGAGTTTGCAGGATAAAATACAGAGGACAATAGCTTGCTGTCCAACTCGAGTAGTATATTCATCTAATGTAGCTCAAAGTTTCCTAAGCAAACGTATTTGCTGCCTTTTCCAGAGAGAGGTATTAGACTCAGACACGTTTGGCCATTTCCTTTTCTTTCCTGTCACCACAGCAGCAGCCACTGCCTTCCCCACAGGACCCTGAACCCATTGTATAATATTTTCCTTGTTTTTTGAAGGGTAGATGAATGGTAGACTCCAAGGAATTATTGAAGTCTCTGATTCCTGGGACCTCAATAAATCACAAAGGGTCTTTTTATAAAAAAAGTTCCGCCTTCAAAATCCTTATTTGTGAATCCTGTAAAAGGATGCAGCAGCCAGACGAGCTGTCACCTCCTCAGATGCTATGGATTTGAGGATAGCTGAATCATCCTGACATGTATCCTGGGGAAGCCGGTCTTTCTCAGCTCCCAGCTTACTATGCTCAGTGTAACTGTCAACATGGACCTGTCATACTTGTTGGGCCACTGCATGGGCTTCTTGGCAGACATGTGTTCAATTTGTGTCAATCAGTTTGTGTTCCCCCATGAAGAGCTGTGTAAATGCGCATCCTCACTTCTACAGCAGGGTGGGGAAGAGGACAGATGTTGGAGCCAGAATGCTACATTCAAAATCGTGCTTTGCCAGTTTACTAGCACCTTGGACAAATTTCATTTGACTTCTATGCCAAAGTTGTGTCATGGCGGAGCTGCTGCTATGGTGGAGAGTGCGACAGTGAGGGGGCTGCTCCTGTAATAAGCCTTGATTTCTCATTGGCTCCATTCTCCTCTTACTAGTTAAGTTAGTCAAATTAAGTACTTCTTCTAATTTGTCCTGGATATTCTTTTTTATTTTTTTTAATTGTTGGGGATTCATTGAGGGTATAAGAAACCAGTTTACATTGATTGCATTTGTTAGGTAAAGTCCCTCTTAAAATTGTGTCTTGCCCCCAAGAGGTGTGTCACACACCCAGACGCCACCCGCCTCCCTCCTTCCCTCTCTCTTCTCTTCCTTTCTCCCAACCATCCCTCCTTCTCTCTCTCTCACTCCTCTCCCTTTCCCCTACCCCCATGGTGTACTAGGTCATTAATTGTCTCATATCAAAATTGAGTACATAGGATTCATGCTTCTCTATTCTTGTGATGCATTACTAAGAATAATGTCTTCCACTTTCATCCAGGTTAATACAAAGGATGTAAAGTCACATCTTTTTAATGGCTGAATAGTATTCAATGGTATACATATACCACAGCTTGTTAATCCATTCCTGGATTGGTGGGCATTTAGGCTGTTACTACCTTTTGGCCATTATAAATTGAGCTGCAATAAACAATCTAGTGCAAGTGTCCTTATGATAAAAGGATTTTCTTCCTTCTGGGTAGATGCCCAGTAATGGGATTGCAGGATCAAATGGGAGGTCTAGCTTGAGTGCTTTGAGGGTTCTCTATACTTCCTTCCAAAAAAGGTTGTATTAGTTTACAGTCTCACCAGCAGTAAAAGTGTTCCTTCCTCTCCACATACAAGCCAGCATCTGCATTTTTGAGATTTTGTGATGTGGGCCATTCTTGCTGGGGTTAGATGGTATCTCAGGGTGGTTTTGATTAGCATTTCTCTAATAATTAGGGACAATGAGCATTTTTTTTATATGTTTGCTAGCATTCATCTGTCTTCTTTAGAGAAGGTTCTATTCATCTGTCTTGCACATTGATATATGGGATAATTGACTTTTTCATGTGGATTAATTTGAGTTCTCTATAGATCCTAGTTATCAAGCTTTTGTCTGATTCAAAATATGCAAATATCCTTTACCATTGTGTAGGTTGTCTATTTGCTTTGGTTATTGTCTCCTTAGCTGTACAGAAGCTTTTCAGTTTAATGAAGTCCCATTTGTTTATTTTTTTGTTGTTGCAATTGCCATGGCAGTCTTCTTCATGAAGTCTTTCCCCAGGCCAATATCTTCCAGTGTTTTTTCCTATTTTTTCTTTGAGAATTTTTATTGTTTCATGCCTTAAATTTAAGCCCTTGTCGATCTTGAATCAATTTTTGTGAATGGGAAAAGGTGTGGTCTTCTACAATGGATATCAGTCATTTACATGTGAATATTCAGTTCTCCCAGCACCATTTATTGAATAGGGAGTCTTTCCTCCAGTGTATATTCTTATTTGGTTTATTGATTTTTAGGTGATTATAAGATGTTAGTTTCATTTCCTGGTTTTTTATTTGATTCCAAATGTCTATGTCTCTATTTTTGTGCTAGTACCATGCTGTCTTGACCAATATTGCGTTGTAGTACAGCCTAAAATCTGGAATGCTGATGCCTCAGCTTTGTTTTTATTACTAAGAACTGCCTTAGCTATATGGTTTTTTTTCTGGTTCTATACAAAATGAAGAATCATTTTTTCCAAGTCTTGAAAGTATGATGTTGGTATTTTAATAGGGATGGCATTGACTCGGTAGATTGCTTTGGGAAGTATAGACATTTTAACAATGTTGATTCTTCCCAGCCATGAGCATGGTATGTTCTTCCATTTGTTAATATCTGCTATTTCCTTTCTGAGGATTTCATAAATTTCTTTATAGAGGTCCTTCACCTCCTTTGTTACGTATATTCCTAGGTATTTCATTTTCATTGAAGCTATGGTGAAGGGAGTTGTGTCCTTTATTAGCCTCTCATCTTGACTATTATTGGCATATACAAAGGCAAATGACTTGTGGATATTGATTTTATATCCTGAGATATTACTGTATTTTTTGATGACTTCCAGGAGTCTTGTGGTTGAGTCTTTGGGGTTCTCTAAGTATATGATTATGTCATCAGCAAAGAGGGAGAGTTTGACCTCCTCTGCTCCCATTTGGATGCCTTGATTTCCGTGTCTTGCCTAATCGTATTGGCTAGAACTTCCAGCTGTATGTCGAATAGTAATGGCAACAGAGGACAACCTTGTCTGGTTCCCGTTCTAAGTGTAAAAGCTTTCAGTTTTACTCCATTCAGTAAAATATTAGCTATGGGTTTGTTATAGATGGCTTCAATCAGTTTAAGAAATGTGCCACCTCTGCCTATACTCTTCAGTGTTCTAATTAGAAAAGGATGCTGGATTTTATCAAATACTTTTCCAGCATCTATTGAGAGGATCATATGTGCTTTATTTTTGCTTCTGTTGATATCGTGAATAACATTTATGGACTTGTGTATGTTAAACCAGCTTTGCATTTTTGGGATGAAACCTACTTGATCATGATGTATGACTTTTTGGATGATAAGCTGTAATCTATTGGCTAGGATTTTGTTGAGAATTTTTGCATCTATATTCATAAGTGAAATTGGTCTGAAGTTCTCGTTTTTAGTTGGGTCTTTTCCTGATTTTGGTATCAGGGTGATGTTTGCTTTGTAGAACTTGTTGGGGGAGGATTCCTTTCTCCTCAATTTTTTGGAATAATTTCTGCAGTATGGGAATAAACTCTTCTTTGAAGGTTTGATAGAATTCAGTTGGTAAGCCATCCTGCCAGGGCATTTTGTTGTTGGAAGATCTTTTATTGTTTCTTTGATCTCAGTGTTTGAAATTGGTCTGTTCAGAAGATCTATTTCTTCTTGGCTCAATCTAGGGAAAGTGTGTGATTCCAAATGTTGATCTATTTCCTTCAAATTATCAAATTTCTGGGCATAGAGTTTCTGGTAGTATTCAGAGATAATCTCTTGTATCTCTGTGGCATCAGTTGTTATTTCTCCTTTAACATTTCTGATTGAGGTTACTAGAGATTTTACTTTTCTATTTCTAGTTAGTGTGGCCAAAGGTTTATCTATTTTATTTATTTTTTCAAAAAATCAACTCCTTGTTTCATTAATTTTCTGAATGATTCTTTTGTTTTCAATTTCATTAATCTCTGACTTAATTTTGGATATTTCTTTTCTTCTGCTGGGTTTAGGCTTAGATTATTCTTTTTTTCCCCAATTCCATAAGATGGCTTGTGAGTTTGTTGATGCGTTTTCTTTCTGTTTTTTGAATGTAGGCATCTAAAGTGATAAATTTTCCTCTCAGGACTGCTTTTGCTCTATACCACAGGTTTTGGTAGCTTGTGACTTCATTGTTGTTATACTCAAGGAAGTTAATGATTTCCTCTTTTATTTCCTCCTGCACCAAACTGTCATTCAGCATACGGTTGTTTAATTTCCATATCTTTGTTTGGGGTTGAATGCTTTTGTTAGAGTTGAGTTCCACCTTTAGTGCCTTATGGTCTGGGAAGATACAAGGTAAAATTTCAATTCTTTTGATTCTGTTGAGGTTTGTTTTGTGTGCTAGGATATGATCAATTTTGGAGAATGTTCCATGGGGCGTTGAGAAGAATGTATATTCTTTATTTCTTTGGGATGAAATTTTCTATATATGTCTATCAAGCACAGTTGTTCTAGGGTTTCATTTAAGTCCCTTATATCTTTGTTTAATTTCTGTTTAGAGGCTCTGTAAGAGGAGTGTTAAAGTCCCCTGTTGTTATGGTGCTATAGGATATCATATTGTTCAGACGGAATAAGGTCTGTTTCAAGAATCTGGGAACATTTAAGTTTGGTGTATGAATATGTAGAACTGAAATGTCTTCTTCTTGTATTTTTCCCTTGGTTAATATGAAGTGACCATCTTTGTCTTTTTTTACTTTAGTTGCTTTAAATCCACATGTATCTGAAAATAAGATTGCAACTCCTCTTTTCTTCTGAATTCCATTTGCCTGAAAAAATTGTCTTCCAATCATTAATTCTGAGTTTTAATTTGCCTTTTGAGGCTAGGTTTGTTTCCTGTAGAGAGCAAATGGATGGCTTGTGTTTTTTAATCCAGTCAGCCAATCTATGCCTCTTCTGTGGGAAATTCAAGCCATTAACACTTATTGAGATAAAGGATAAATGTGATGGTGTTCTATTCATCTTATTTTGTGAAAGTCCATTGCTTAGTTTTGTCTTTTGCATCATTGTGGAAGCTAGGTTCTGTCCTTTAATTTCTGGGTGCTTATTTTGCTGGTGGTCCATTGTGATGGTCAGTGTGTAGAACAGGGTGAAGTTTTATCTGTAGAGTTGGTCTTGTTGTGGCAAATTTCCTCAATGTTTGCATATCAGTAAAAGATTTGATTTCTCCATCAGTTTTAAAGGTTAGCTCAGTGGGATATAAAATTCTGGGCTATAAATTTTTCTGTTTAAGTAGATTTAAGGTGGATGATTATTGTCTTCTGGCTTGAAAAGTTTCATTAGAGAAGTCTGTAGTCACCCTGATGGATTGCCCCTGTAGGTCAATTGGTGCTTATTCCACTTGCAAAATATTTTCTTTTGTCTTGACTTTGGACAGGTTCATCACTTTGTGTCTTGGAGAAGCTCTATTTGAGTTGAGGTGACCTGAGTTCCAATATCCCTCTGAAAGGAGTGTGTCAGATTCTTTGGTGATATTTGGGAAATTTTCATTTATAATATTCTCTAGAATGGCTTCCATTCCTCTGGGGCATTATTCTTCCCTTCTGGGATACCTATCACTCATATGTTTAAATGCATCATAAAGTCCCATAATTCTGTCAGTGAACGTTCTGCTTTTTCTCTCTTCTTTTCTGCCTCTTTAACTATCTGAGCTATCTTAAGAGCTTTGCCTTCTACCTCTGAGATTCTTTCTTTTGCATGGTCTAATCTGTTGTTGATACTTTCTAGTACTTTTAAATTCCCCAATTGCTTCAATTCCTTCAGCTCTGCTATATCCATCCTATATTCTTCATATCATTCATGTCTTATTTGATTATGTTTTTCATTTCCTTTTGGTTATTTTCCACTTTTTCAGCAATTTCCTTGATTGTTTTTTGGTTGTTTTCCACTTTCTCAGCAATTTTCTTCATTGTTTTCATCATCTGTATTTTAATTTTCCTTCTGTCATTTCTAACATTTCTTTATAGTTGGAATCCTCTGCAGTAGCTACCTCATGGTCCCTTTGGGTTGGGGGGGGAGGCGGGTTGCTGTGGACTAGTTTTTCATGTTGCCAGGATTTTTCTGATGATTCTTCCTCATGAGTGTTTTTTTTTTTTTTTTTAAATCTGTTTCCTTGCCCTAATTTTCCTTTTACTTCCTCTTGCTGTTTAAGTTACAGTACCTCTAGCCTAAGGTTTTGATGAGTCCAATTATCCACTGCTTTTATCTTCCTCCTGGGGTCCAGAAGTCGTTCACTGTTCCCAAAGGGGTATTTCTGGGCAGAACCCAGAACTCCAGGCATCTGGGCAGAGATGCCTGGAGTCTTGTCTCCCCAGTCTCACTGCACTCATTTGCAAAGAAGCTGTTATTTTGCTGCCATCTTGGTCCCTACTCCCTTATTTTATGTTTTTTATTGCCCTACTTTTCCTTTTTTCCTGATGATAATTCAGGGTGATTGAGGTTTTTTATTTTCTTTTTTTCTGGCTTAGAAGTTACAAATTATTTCTTTCCATTATTTTTCTTTTTTTCTTTTTTCCTTCCTTTCTCTCTCTCTTTTTTCCTTTATTTTTTCCATCTTTTCTATGATTATCTTAAATTATTATTATTATTATTATTGAGACAGAGTCTCACTTTATCACCCTCAGTAGAGTGTCATGGTGTCTTAGCTTGCAGCAATCTCAAACCCTTGGGCTCAAGGGATTTTCTTGCCTGAACTTCCCAAGTGGCTGGGACTATCAGTGCCTGCCATAATGCCTACATATTTTTAGAGATGAGGTCTCTCTCTGGCTCAGGCTGGTTTTAAACCTGTGAACTCAGCAATTCACCTGTCTCGGCTTCCCAGAGCACTAGAATTACATGTGTGAGATACTGTACCCAGCAGAAATTCTTAATTTTAGTGTGTTCCATTATATCTTACCTTTTTTTTTTTAACCTTAGCACTTTGTGTGTCCCTTTTAAGAAATCTCTGCTAACAAAAAACTCACAAACATATTCTCTGCTTTCTTGTAGATGAGCACTGTTTATTAGAAGCATAATTTCTAAAATTTGAGCCATAGATGTTATTTTAATTTTTATCAGCCACATTAAAAGTAAAATAAAACAGATAAAATTAATATGAACAAGAAAAAATTGTTAAACTCTTTTTTTTTCCTGTTTTTACAACTTAAAGTTCGAATTCTAGTCACATATCAAGAACTGATAACCTCATGTATCTATTGGCTGTCATATTGGGCATCCCAGCTCTTGAAACTTTAATAATGTGCCATTCACATTTAGATTCATCGTTCCTGTATAACTGATTTTTGTGTGTGGTATTAGGTAGAAAACCTAGTAAGGGAATTAGGTAGCTTGTGGAATCAAAGGAAGATCTTCAGGATTTAGAGGCAAATTGGGTCCCTCAGGAGCTAAAACAGGGCTGATGATACTAGCACCTCCTAAATATATGTCATCTATGAATATTCACTCTTATTCCATGAGGATTTTTAGAACATGGGAGAAGACATAGCTGCCAGTTGTTCTGGGGTTACATCTTTATAACTTCCAATAGATGAAAAAAGAAGATAATTCTAATTGTGTTTAGAAATATCCCAGCTCAAGCCATATTCCAATACTAAGCAGCCAGAGGGATGATTATCTGTGGGGCCAGGACTGGATTGTATGCCCATATTTATAATCATGGGACAGAAAGTGTTACTAGAAAATGGTAGCTACCACAGTATATTATGTCTATTTCTTCCATGAGATGCTTTTGGAGAGATGAGACTATTTGTTGTGTAGGGCAAGAACAAAATAAATATTTGCAAATAGTGCTAGAATAGTTTCTTAATTTGACAGGAATGATTGAAATAAGGCCTAAAGCAGGGGGAAGACCACAACTTCATTTGCTCTGAACTCATATTTATGATACACACATATCTGAAGGCCATCTAGATTCTGAGTTTACAAGGTTAGGACTGGTGATTGCAAATTTGTTCACACTGAAAGTAAATCAACATTTTCCTAATAAAATTTGCCTTTTCTATAGATTTCTTGGTGGTTAAAAGAGATATGCTGGTGTTTTTTGCTAACTATGCAAAACTTTGCAGCAATTTTGAGTGTGACTCTCTCTTACATGCTAGTATAACCATTTGAGCTATTGGTCTAATATCAGCAACTTCACAACTTTTTAAAAATCCTGCTTAGCAGGAGAATGTTATTTAATATTAAAAGAACATTTTTTCTCCTTTCTAATTTATCTAACAACCTGTCTCAGTGGGGTTTTAGCCTCAACTTATTAGTTCAGTCATTTATAACAAAATTCAAACTGAACTGTAGAACTGTGTTAATTAAAAACAGAAAGCTGTTTCCTGAGGTTCCTCGTACTCTCCCTCGTATTTCTTCAGAGCCAAGGTGTCCCTCTTTTTTGGAAACAAAAGCTTCTCTTCTCCCCCCAGTGTGCATTAATCAGAAGAATTGTGTGAGTTGAAGGATATGTAGGAGGAAGAGAATTGGGAACAGAGAATCATTCTTTAGCTTCCTTCTTGAAGATTTTCAACAGGGTTAAATGAGGAAAATGACCCATTTTTTATTTTTTGAACAACATAATAGCTGACAAAAAGTATTTTGGTTTTATAAAACCTCGACTTCATATACTCAAAACAAATTATATAGAATTTAGATAATTTAAAAGGGAAATGATGTAGCCGTAATTATTATTTGGATAGTAAAGCATTGATGTGGTCTGATTTTCTCAGGTGCCAGCATAACAGTAAATGGCTGTTACCTTTTCTATTGTTCGTTCCCACTGGCTCTTTCTTTCTTTGATCTTTCCGACCACCTCAGCCCACCTCTCTCACACACAGGTTTTTTTGTTTGCTGTTTTTGTTCAGCTGTTCAGAAGCTTATCTAATGATGTGTGTAGAGGTAGCATCAGGGTAATGATAACATCTGATTCTTCTCACTGAATCTAAAACCACATATAAACATAGTCAAAAATATATCAAGGATTTCTTTTCTTTTGTATTTGTTTTTTTAGACACTTGGGTGGAGTGGAAAAGGTACAGGGTTTAAAAGCTTTTTGCCTTTTTGATTGCTTTAAAGTAAAGATTTTGATCTTTGCTTATATTTTAATGCACTTTATATTTATAGCCATAGTATAACATCAGTTTATACAATTTAGAAAAAATATCATATAACATTGTTACCTTCCACAACTACTATTTTGTGTTTTCCATTTTAGGTTTTTGCAATATGCATATTTTTATGTAGGTGCAAATATTGCCTACTTTTGAACTTTCTTGGTAATTCAATGGAACATGCAAATGAAGAATTATATCTTCCATTTAGTTTAGAAAAGCACTTAGTAATGATGAGAATCAGAACATGATCATTTCCTGGAGTCACCGTGATTTTTAAATTTGTCACACTAAGATGCTGATTTTTAAACACTGGTTTATTGTAGTTAGTAAGAAATAATTGCATCTTTTAACGTTGAGTAAACTCACAGTTGTGTGACAGCAGTTATGCAAAGTTCTAGCTTTGTAAATATTGGACTTGACTGTTGCTAAGTAACTCAGAACAAAAAATAAAACGAAGTACGATATAAATTATGAAATCTAAATTTTGTTGTTATAAACGATGCAGCTTTAGGGCATATTCTATTAACAAAACAGTCGTGTGTAAAATGTTTTATACACGAGTTAAAAAAGCAACTTCTTAAAATGAAGTAATCATTTCCTGTTTCATTTTTCATTTTCTTTTCGCTCCAAAAGCTTTTGTCTCTCCCCAGGAGTTGCTTTAAATCTCTGGGTAGGTCTGTTCCGAATTTACTACTTCTGGATTGGTTAAGATCTCTTTAAAGTGTGTGCTTTGTTCTCAGAAAAGATTAGGTCAGTTGAGCAACATGCTGCTACTGTTTGAAAAAAAAAAGAGCTGAGTAATGCTGGAGCCTTCTCATGTGGCTGATGCAAACCTGGAGAATTTGCATCATCATTTAGCTGTAGTAAATTGGTGTGACAGGCAGGAGCTTAAATACAAGCCCATGAGGAAGCTGAGCTGGTTTGTAATGATAGGGCGGCAGCAGCAGCAGCGGCAGCGACGTTGGTGGAAGCAGGAGGTGGAGAACTGAGCGCACCATGAACACACAGGTGTTTCTAAGTAGCAATTAGATAGCTGGGAAGGATAAAATACACCTGGAGCTTTTACCTGTGCACAAACTAGTGCCGAGAGAGACAGCCTGAAAGCAACGAGGGAGAAGTCCATTAGTCACACCAAGAGACACTAAAGTTGAAAGTTTTGGATTTTTTCCCCCTCTTTTTTATTTTTCCCCGTGTGTCACTACTATGGTCAGAAAGCCTGTTGTGTCCACCATCTCCAAAGGAGGCTATCTGCAGGGAAATGTGAACGGGGGGCTGCCTTCCGTGGGCGGCAAGGAGCCCCCGGGGCAGGAGAAAGTGGTGCTGAAGAAGAAAATCACTTTGCTGAGGGGCATCTCCATCATCACCGGCACCATCATCGGAGCCGGGATCTTCATCTCTCCCAAGGGCGTGCTTCAGAACACGGGCAGCGTGGGCCTGTCCCTCATCGTCTGGACCGTGTGTGGAGTCCTGTCGCTGTTTGGTGAGTACAACATTTTTCTTGGGGGGTGTGGCTGTGGGCCTGGGAAGTTTGCTTTCTGGGGAAGTAAAGGGTATTTTTTAAGGGAGTGAATGCATGGCAGAGGCTACACCATTTTTTTTTTTTTTTTTTAATTTTTGTTTAGGCATGTAACTTACCTAAACTAAGGGTCCACCGCCAGTGTGAGCCTGAATTCCCTCGAATTGAGTCCTGCAGCCTGGTTTCCTGACCGAGAGACTATTTTGTGACTTTTCCCTGTGACGATGAGAGCAAAAGCTAACTCGGATGACCCAGTAAAACGAGTTGTGTTTAGTCCCGTCTGTTTGGGGCGTTCTGGCAGCAGGCACGCTGAATGATCACCTGGAAAGTGAAACCTGGCGTGGCCTAGTAAGACTCAGGACTGAGTGTTCAGCAGAAGTCTTTCTGCCTTTTTATTAGCAAAACAAACCCATGGCAGTCTTTCCCTTTTTAATTTTTTGGGAGTCCCTTCAAAGGTCCTTCAATGGAAAGATGTAGGATGGCACTATCCCTATCATAAGGGGCAATACTATAATGACCTAAGCATGTTCCAAGTTTTTTCAACCTTTATTTCCTCTCCATAGCTGTAAACTTTTGTAGTATAAGTTTTAAGTCTTCATTGGCTGTTAAATTTCTGTGTTTGCCCAGATCTGTTTTTTTCATCTATAGTTCACTTGGTCTCTGGGGACACAGATAATTTGTCCACCTGTTCACTGAATTAATCTGAAGAGAACTATTAGTAGCATGATTTATGTTCCTTCTATTGATTTAAGAATTAATAGTCAAGAAGTAATAAATGCCTCTTCATGAGGAGGGGAAATTACTAAAAACCTATCTGAGTTATGAAAATGACAAAAACAGGTGGATTGTTAAAAAAAATTAAATTTGATTCAAGTGTCTAAGATATATTTACTCTTCTCTGGAAAATAGTGTGCTTTGATTCTAAAAGATACTGTACTTTAAAGTTAGTACTCTCAGACCAAGTACTAACACTTGGTCCTGTGTAACAATCCATTCATTCTTTCCAATCAGGCCTGGTAATGTTTAATTCATTGGTTCAGACATTCATCTAGAGAATTCAAATTTCCATGTTTTAGAAAGAAGTTATTTTAAATAAAACTTGTTACAATAAAGTCACAGCATAGAAATAGCTGCAGAGGAATTATTTTGGGGTTTGTAGAGTTTGTAATATTAGTTATATGACTAGCCTGTGCTTTCAAAATATTTACTTACAATTGTGTCACAATTTTTTTTGGTACTACTCCCCATGCTTATAGAATAGTTTGAAGTTGTATGATTATGAAAAACTGTTAGAACTCTTAGCTACTGTTAATGTTAAAGTGGTCTGGCATGTCAATTTATAGATAAACAAAGAGAAATCTAATTGTTGATCATCTTACATGATTTTGAGCACCCTTAGCCTTTAAATCCTCTTACAGCATTTGTTATATCCAGAGTGAATCAACATCTAATCAGAAAAACACCCATGGTTTCCTGAACTTTGCTTACCTATGTGCATGCAGCTCCCACCATGTGATTTAGTTTTTTACACACAGTAAACGTTTATTCAGATGCATTAAGAAAGATTAAGGTTATGGGTGGGGGAGCAGAAAGAGGGACGGAGGAGGGGGGTGGGGCCTTGGTGTGTGTCACACTTTATGGGGGCAAGACATGATTGCAAGAGGGACTTTACCTAACAATTGCAATCAGTGTAACCTGGCTTATTGTACCCTCAATGAATCCCCAACAATAAAAAACAAAAAAAAAAGAAAGATTACTCTGGGTATTGAACTAGTTAAAGTGGTGTTGACTTGTACTACAAATATGCTTATGCATAAGTATATCATCTCAAACAGAAGCTCCAAGAAATGATAACAGAGAGAAAACAGCTAAGGGGGCTAGCAAAGGCCCAGTTGAGTTGATATTCTTTGATTACTAATTGTGAGAACTCTGTATGTATAATAATCTACTCATCTATGTTTGCATTGCATTTACCATTTAAGTTACTAGGCGCTTTTTGACAGGAGTTCTTCCCTCATAGCAAGCAAAACAAAATCCTTCTTTTTTAAAATTTCTAAGAATTTTGAGACCAAGCACAAAGAATCTATATATTTGGTTTGCAATTTTGTTTTAAGCCATGGTCAATACATGGATTTTTACATCTTGCTTTGAACTTTTTTTTAATCCTGGAAAAATGGTTATGAAGCTTGAGATCTTTAAATGAAAATCATTTCCCCCAGAACTCAGTTTAAACGTAAGGCAACCATCCCGGAGTTTCAACAAAGCATACACACGCAGGTCTAGCTATTGATTCTCTGACAATAAATTCTATGGTTCTTAAGTCTCCTTCCAATACAATTTTATATTGGATTCTTTTCTGGACGGCCTATCAGCATGGCAACTCTTTCCCCATGGAGGGTGAATTGTAGCTAGTTATAACTGATTATAATTAGAAAAAATATGTCTGGCTCCTCCAAATATCAATCTGCAAACTAACTTAGAATCATCTCTGGCAATTTAAAATAATAGAGATTTTTGGTTTTCTCTTTTGAAGAGTCTGTACTCTCTTGACAGGAGGGTAGGTCCAGGGTATGATCTTAGAGTCCATTTTTCATTTTGATGACTTTTGAGTTAAGAATTATTCCTGGGTGACCCTTATAATGCTAAGTTCAAGAATCAGGTAAGTGATACCAAGATTTCGCTGAACATTCAAATTATATTTGTATTAAACAGTTCTGTCTTAGGCATTACTGATTAGTAATACTTTTCCATGTTCTTTTTTTTTTTTTTTTTTTTTTGCAGCTTTTGGCCAGGGCTGGGCTTGAACCTGCCACCTCTGGCATATGGGGCCGGCGCCCTATTCCTCTGAGCCACAGGCGCCACCCCTTTTCCATATTCTTATTTTCTAAAGTAGCTTGGGCAAAAATTATGTATTGTTTTTGAGCATTTAAGTGACACAAAAAAATAGAACTTTTCACATAATAGCAAAATATATTTTTTATTTTCTTCATAATTAATTGCTGAAATTAATATTAGTCTTACTAAAATTACTAAGTATAGATATATCTCTTGTGTTCTTATCTCCTGTGTTGGGTGTAATACTGTCTTTGGTACATGCTATGCATTGCCACATTTATACATACAACTTCCTTAAGAGGTCAAAATTGAGAACTCCATTTCACAGGGAATAGAACTAGGGGCTTACATAACTTGTCTAATTTCATGTGAATTGTATTGCTAAATGTTAAAAGCTTGGCTTATACTTAATTTGATCTAATATACATAAGTATAAATTATGGCATCTCTTTTTAAAAAGTATGTTCTTTCAACTGAGAGTATACACTTCAAAAACATCTAAGCTAAACTTTTCTGGAAACAGCGTATGTGAGTCAGAATTCATTTTGTTGACAACATATATCCTAAAAATGAAATGAAATCATTCAAGGCTTGGAGTCCATACTTTTTTTTTTACCTCCGGTATATGGGGCCAGCGCTCTACTCTTTTGAGCCACAGGCACTGCTCAAAGAGTCTATGCTTTTGTGAAGAGCAGATAAGCCTTATTTATTTTGATTTGCCACAGAAACATCATTTATGAAAAGGGTTCTAAATATAATGAAGTCAGTTTGGAATAATTCTTTGTGTGTGGTTGTGTTCTTCTAAAAACAGGTCACTGCTATTGGCATCTATCTTCTCTTTTCTCCGTTTCTAAGTTTTCAACTCAAAATTATGAAACGTAAGATTGTTTTAGAAGTTTGTCTTTATCATTTCAAGTAAAATTACATGGTTTAAATAGAATAAAGTAGGTTTCAAATGAGAGGAAGTTAGAAGAGGAACTTGTTGAGTGTTAGCAATTAGAGGAACTTGGTAGGTCAAGACAATTATTTGGCTTGAAATAAAGATGCCGCTCAGACTAAAGGAGGTAGTTACATCTCACGCAACATCAACACTGTTGTGTCAATTCTAATGCATGGTGGCTTCATAATATATTAAGTTTGTACCTTTTAAAAATGAATATTTCACAGGAGCCTTGTCCTATGCTGAACTGGGAACAAGTATAAAGAAATCTGGTGGTCATTACACATATATTCTGGAAGTCTTTGGTCCATTACCAGCTTTTGTACGAGTCTGGGTAGAACTACTCGTAATACGGTAAGAACATGGATAGAAAACAACTAAGAAAAAGTAAATGTATTTATTACCTCATTTTTCTGAAGCACTTGGATTATTTTTAGCTAGATGGAAATATGCATGTCATATGAATATGTTAAAAACTTGTCTACCTAGGAAATAAAACCTGTGATAATATACCTTTCTGAATTAACATTTGTAATTCAGTTTGTCACTGGTAAGTGGTTAATTAGCAATGACAAACTTTTAAAGTACTGCTTTTCTTTAACTTTCAGTTATTCTCTTTGACATTTCCAGGAAAGATGCTTTCTTGAAAGGATAAGAAGCATCAAAATTCACCTTGATAAATAATTCCTTTTGACTAACCAGACAAAATTAAATATTATGCTAGTAATTACAGTTTTCTCTTATTGTAGACACCTGCAAGTCATTATAACTATGCTCAGTTTGTGTTACTAGGGAACTTTTATGCCTAACAACTTAGGTGTCACCAAGTCTTACATTTTATAAAAACTCAAATTTACGTGACATAAATGACTCACTTCCTCCCATTAAGCAAATCAGGAACTGCAGTTGTGAAAATCTTTTTTGATTTTATTGTTGTATGAATACGTCTACCTTCTTGATTGGATTGTGTTGGTTTAAAAAGAAACAAAATAGTGCTAAGTCACTGTGAATAGTAAATTTTCTTCAACTGTGTGGGAAACTGATGATGTCACATGAGCAATTCAGAGTATCACAGTTCCTTCCATAAAATGCAACTTGTACATTCCGATTACAGAGTTTAATAGAATTAACTAAGGAAACTTGCTCTCTCAGTAAACTTCTCAGACATACATACCTGAGAAACTGTTGTGAACTTTTATCCTGTCATTAGTGGCTAAGCAGCAAAGGCTGAGCCACTAGTATTGACTTAGAAATAAGTCAATGATTTTTATGGAGTCTCTTTTTTAATAAAGAGCTTCAACATCATTAAGTCTATTCTGATGGTAAACAATTATGCCTTGTTTAAATTTGTTATAATGAAATAAATGATACAGGAGTATTTTGCTCCTTTTCCGAAATCCTCCTTCTGGGATATATCTTTGTTTCTTTTTGATTATTTGAATTTTATGTACCCTTCAAAGGGCAACTCAAATTCTATCTTTCCCACAGCTACCTTCCTCTTTATTTTAATGTTTATCATTTATTTCATAATTCTTTTGAAAAATGCAGTCTTTGTTTCTCCTTTGACATAATTCTTGTTTAATTATTTAATATTTTAGATGTCTGTATTCTGTTTTCCTATTAAAACTGCAAACATTTCAAGAACGTAAGATGAGATCTTCCACTTTTGTAACCCTTATAGTACATAAATTGGCGCCCTGTATATTGTAGATATTAATGTCTTTTTGAATAAGTGATTGAAAGATAAGGTTATAATATTTTGAACACAATGTTCTCAGGATTCAAATGAGCACACTATTTATTCTGAGAGCTGGCATCTCAAGCTGGTGGTCCTTGTATAGTTGGACTTGAATTCATCTCCAGTCATGTATTAGCTGTGTCATTTTGGTTCCTTGCTCAGAAATATGATAAATGATCAGCATGATCATTTAAGTATCTCTCATCTTACAGTAGAACAGATACAGTATTTCTTCATTAATTTATTTATTCTATAAACTGCTCCCAAATGGTATGGTAAATGGCAAAATAAATTCTTGAGTGGAATGAGCCATAATCACTGCTGCCAGGAGTTGATAATCAAATATTGCTTTAATTTCAAGAGAACTGGTTCATGTTGTGTGTGTGTGTGTGTACATGTTTCTTAACAGAGAATATTACCTAGATGTATTTTAGAAACTTTTTAATGTGCTTATATATCCATTTGTTATAATGGACTCATATTGCTGAGTTGGTCTTTCAAATAGACAGAATAACAAAGAACTTCAGGAGGGACAAGATGTCTAAGTAATTTAACATATCTCTTGTATTACAGATACTCATAGTAGCTAAATATTTCTCATTAAAATTAAACCTTCAGATTAAGTTAGAATTACCAGATATGATCTGAAAAACACATATTTCAAGAAAATAAATGTCATCCATCAGTAGATAGTATAGGCCATTAAATTGAATTCACTCATTTACTATGTATTTAATATGCAGTGGGTTTCTACTACATGATAGCTGCTGGAACAGAACATCAGAAATAAAATTGTGATTAAGATAAACACAGACTTATCCTTGTGGGGCTTGAGGTTAAGTGGGAGAAATAGTTATTAATCAAGAAAACAAGTAAGTGAATGTGAAAGTGCTACTTACTGTGTTGTTTGGAAGAGAAGCCAAGGGCTTCAGCAAGAGTATACTCCAAGAGCCCTGACTCATGCAGAAGGTGGAGAACAAGGCAAGGAAGATTGAACTGAGATCTGAGATCTGAAGTATAAAAATAGTCAATGAGTTGAGAAGTCTCCAGGAAGGGAATTTCAGATCCTTCTAGTGGGAGAAAGCCAACTGAAGAGGTAGAAGAGGGCTTAGACCAGATGGAGCCATGAGTGCAACGTGAGGGATTTTTATATATCCTGAGCATGTTTTGAAAGTGCTAAAATGCCATGATCAGATTATAATTTACCCATTGAAAATTGTAGAAATGGTGGAGAATAAGAAAAATAGTTTTGTTGGGAAGGATGAAGGAAGGGCCTTTAGGTAAAGAAGAAAATTAAGAAATTTATGGTATTGTCCTGTACCATATGCTAAATAGCAATAGTTTAAGGTAGAAAAAAAGATTGATGAAAATGTTATTTTTTCCCCTGTGTTTAATTAATTAATTAATTTATTTTTAGCCCTGCAGCTACTGCTGTGATATCACTGGCATTTGGACGCTACATTCTGGAACCATTTTTTATTCATTGTGAAATTCCTGAACTTGCAATGAAGCTT
Source organism: Nycticebus coucang (assembly GCF_027406575.1). Taxonomy (NCBI): domain Eukaryota; kingdom Metazoa; phylum Chordata; class Mammalia; order Primates; family Lorisidae; genus Nycticebus; species Nycticebus coucang. Next base: position 64,097,193 of record NC_069780.1, on the reverse strand, counting down.
ATTACAGCTGTGGGCATAAGTGAGTATTCTAGGTATGCATGTGAAAAAGAAAATAAAAGCAAAAAAGTGATATGAGATGAAGTTTCTTTAGATTTTTGCATGGTGAGACTGCTCCACATATTATGTTCTCTTTTGCAGATAGTTCCAAATTTGTGTTGAATTATAAAAGAATATACATTTGTCTAGCATTACATTACTCGACAGTTCTTTATTGCGTCAAAGGATAAAATGGTTTAGGGGTCAAAGTGAAAGTTCCTCTTTGCTTTTTGCTGAAAAAGCAGCTCGCAAAAGGCAAATTGATTGAAAAAAGGTATACAAAATTTATTTAACATGAATATGCAGGGGCCTTTAAAATGAAAACCCAAAGATATAGGGGAAATTGTCTATTTTTAACCTTAGGCTCAACAAAGTATGGACAGAAGTATAAAAATGTGATTGGATCAAAAGGGTGTGGTCTAATGCTAACAGACTAACTGGGAACCCCAGCAAAGCCTCTCTGTCTGGATACTTCTTGGTCTTTCTGAGCATGTATTCCTTCCTCCTGGGTATAAGGTGGGACCCTGTTGTAATGAGGGTCTTATGACCGTCAAACAAGGTAGGTCAGGTTACTTTTTTGGGGGTGTGACTTTTACACAGGAAGGCGGATGGAAAGTTAGAGTAATATTTTTAAGTTTTACGTCTGACTTTGGGAGAAAGGGTCTCTGGTTTTCTATGAACTGCCTTGGAGAAGAAGGATTCTTGTTTCTATGGCTAGCTTCAGGGAAGAAAGGGACTGAGAGACAGGAGGATGGGGAAAAAGGCAGAGAAAAACTTTTGCTTCTGAGGCTTTCATTTTGGGGTATGGTTTTCTGAGTGCCAACAATGGCTGATTTTTAAAATAGGCGTACAAAGCCCACTTTGTTAATAAAATAGTTAGTGGATTGTGTATACGAGACACTTTAAAAATGAAAACCTCATTATTTTATGGATAATTAGAATTAGAAATTAATTTACCTTAGTGATACATTGTATTGGGTTACTAGCTATCACTTTCAGTGTTACAGCTTTAGCTGCCTATTGTTGCTCATACAAGGTTTTTTCCTTGAGATCTGATTATTAGTAGCATTTCTGAATTAGGAGATTTCTTTATAGTCTCCAAATTAAGAAGTTGTTTATCTTTTATCAATGGGTGCAGACATTAGAAATTGAAAAAAGAAAAAAGAAAGAGGAATATGTACAAAATTGTGTAAGTGATGAATCCCAATATAACTCCAACTTCCTATGGATTCCAGACATCAAATCCTTGATTAATGTGGGAACGGACCCATCCAGCCATCTAATTCTAGACACTATTCCAATCGACTGTTTTAAGAATCAGTATGATCACATTTGATTAAGTTTTAACTACTCAGACAGTTACAGAGGAATAACTGAATTGCCTGCTCAGGAAAGAATTTTTAGTCACGTATGACTAAGGTGTTTCAAATGAGCAACGAAGAGATCAACGCACATTTGACAATAGAGAGGCCAGGGGTTAGTTTTCATAAAAGCATTAGGAATTACACATGAACACATCTCTAGTTGCTAGGTGCTTATATTTCTGAACTTAAATAGGTTCAGCTTGTATTTCCTGCTTTATTTACCAAATGTATACATATTGCTCTTCTGTGAAATCTGTGAAAAGACAAAGAAAAATACTCCAAATTGACATTTCTGAGTTTTGGAAATGTACTGGTATACTTGATTCAATTTGCGTTTAGCATAACCTGCAGATATGAGACAGGGCTCAAATCACTGGACATTACTGTACCTCAGGATACTTACTGTAAATTATGCCAGTGTTACAGGGTGTTATAAGGATTACATGAGATTAAATGTAAATTGTTTGGAGGTAATGCTTGTAACTTATGAAGAACACAATATAAATGACAGCTCTTTATGCTTTTTGGAAAAACATCCTTCCATGTTCCATGAGATTAGGGATCTGTCCATTGCTGTCTTTCGAGCTCCTCACACATCTCCTAGCATGTTATTGGTGCACCATAAATATTTTTTGATTGACTGATTTTATGAGAAGAGGTCTAGAATTATTTTCTATAGTAGAAAAGTCCATAATCTGTTTACTTATTGAACTTGATTAGATATCTTCAGTTTTCTCAAGTGGTAGAAAAAGTGTGGCGAAATGAAATAGTGTCCACAATACAGTGTTTCAATCTAGCACCACAAGTTTTTGTGGGATGAACCATTTTAGCACAGTGATTATAGCTCAGGCTCTAGAGGCAAATAAAACCTGGAATTGCATTTGGTTTCATACTTTCTTAATAATGTGATTTGGGGCTAATTATTAAAACTCTAAGCTTTGGTTTTATTTATTGGTAAAATAGCTATGAAAATATATATAATCTACTGTGAATGGCTGTAGAAAACTGAAATTAAGTCATATTTTTAAGACCTTTAACAGAATGCTTTTCCTGTAGAAAGTTCTGGCAGATAACTTTGGCACTCCACTAAGAGACTGGACTAACAGCCATTGTTATAGCTACCTTATTCTGTTCCAGAACTGTATCACAACTATTCCATTAAGAAAAGGGAAGGGCAGAAGTAGCATTCTGGGGAGTTAACAACAGAAATTTATTAATTAAAAGCTATAACCAGTAGACCAGTATTTTCTCATGTTTTTTTGAACCTATAGTTAAACTTCCACAGCACATTTAAATTATGTTGATTAAGGAAAGAGTTAAAAAAAAAAAAAAAGAGAGAGAGAGAGAGAATAGGGCAGTGCCTGTAGCTCAGTGAGTAGGGAGCTGGCCACATACACCCAGGCTGGCGGGTTCAAACCAGGCCTTGGCCTGCTAACATCAACAACTGTAACCAAAAATAGCTGGGCATTGTGACAGGTGCCTGTAGTCCCAGCTACTTGGGAGGCTGAGGCAGGAGAATCGCTTAAGCCCAAGTGTTTGAGGTTGCTGTGAGCTGTGATGCTACGGCACTCTAACCAATGTGACAGTTTGAGATTCTGTCTCAAAAAAAAAAAAAAAAAAGAAAAAGAAAAGGAAACATTTACTGTGCTTTGAGCTTCTTTCAAAAATAATTTAATTAATGATCTCTAAGAATTTTCTTGGCACACCTAAAATCTTTGCAGGACACACCAGTTGAAAATCAGTGCAGTGGACTTTAAGTAGATCCTAGTAGATCCACAAATTTTGCCACTTTGGACTTGAAATTAGATGGATCATAATATATTTTCGTAAGTCTAAATGACTGTTCCTCTTATTTATCCCAATTCTATTAAACGTTATAAAGGGACAATTTATATTTTAGAAGATTAAATGGAAACTGTTCAAGCCAATTTTTAAAGCAGCTATGGGGAAGGTTAACTGGGTATGCTGGGCTTTATAAAACATCTGTAGTAGAAATTCATCATGGAATAGTTACCAAATAACCTGAGAAAATATTAGATGAACCCAGACATTTTCTTCTCTTTTTGCCACTAGTTATAACAATTTATAAATTTTGATGTTTCTTTACAATCTCTTGCTCCTGAGATTCTGAGAAGAAAAAATTGTGTTTCATACTCAGAAGTAGTGAAGGAGAAAACTGGATATTCTTATGACTCGGTGGTAGGTAATATAAATCAGTGGCCTCACTGGGAAAGTCAGACTGTCTTTAAGAACAATTTAGTTTGCAGGGAGCAACAGGAATGAAGGTGGAGAGAGAGAAAGAGAAATTTACCTAAGGGCAAATTTCTTACATCCTGGACTCTTCAAAGTGAGTGCAGGAGATTTCCTACCTGTTCAGGGTGGAAGGTTACTGAGATGTAGAAAATAGAGTTTAATTGGATGAATTGCTCCTCTATGATCTTTGGGGAAGGAAACAGTTTGTGGTAGTTTGAAATCTCTAGTAAAATATAGAAAAAGAGCAAATCTGAAGGGTCCTATTGTATCACAGATGAATAAAATTTCAAATTTTGTGAAATGTTAACTAACCATTTGAGGACTGACAATGCATTGGGGGTGGGAGTTAGCTAAACATTAATTGAACCCCATTTAAAAAAGTGCTATACTTCATTTCTGTCAAATTAGTAAGGATGAAATGCTTTTCCTTATCTCAAATCCTGTGCATTCTGGTAAGTATGTCAGCCACATGAAAGTTTAGCTGGAAAATCTTTTATATTCATGTGCGACAGCTCTCCTGTCGCCCAATGCTGACATTACTCACTGTTCCTTCTGTGGAAGTCTATGAATTTTCACTGCTTTCATAGCTTCAATCAGCACTGAAGTATATGCAATATTCAAAATATTTAGTCCATTCTGTTCTCCTGAAACTAGACCATAAACTTGACGGGCAGAATATTGTAATAAAATACTTTCCTTAGAATATGAAATCTAGTCCCAGATCAACCCCCAACAAGTTCAATTGTTATGTCTCAATTTCCAAGCTGATTTATTTTATATAGATAAGTTACAAGCCCTATCCTATGTCTCAAAACTTGTTGGGAGGAAAGGGGAGAAACAAAATAGCATTTGTGATTGCATTGTGGAAAAGAAAAATTAACCAGTTCTATAAATGTATTACTTTATATTCTTTTTGACGATCATATTTTCTTGGCACCATCAAATTACATGAAAGAAAATCTAAGACTCTGTGTTAGCGTTTCAAAGCTAGCACATGAAGTGGCTATACCTACTCTTTTCCTACCGTAACTAAATTACCAATTATCAAGACAACTAATACTTAGGTAGATATGCGTAGTTTTAAAATACGCAAGTACAAGTATCATACTTTTTAGGAGGATGACAAATAATAATCGAAGTGTCCTGAAATTCCAGCTAGATAAACACAAATCTTTTCAGAGAGGAAGATCCATCACAAGTTCAAAAAAATCAGGTATATTATTGAGGCAGTATGAATGTCTTTTGAACTTCTTCCTCATTGTTACCTGGGTGCTAATGGTAGAGGTGTGGGCTCTGCAGTAAGATCACCTGGGCTCCAACCCTATCTTCACACTTACTACCTATGTAAACATACGCAAGTTAAATAGTATCTCAAGTCTCAGCTGCTTATCAGAAAAAGGAAGCCAATAATAGTAACCATGTCACAGAGAAATGAGAATTAAATAACATGATCCATGTAAAATCTTTATACAATGTTTGCCCTGAAAACAATAGTTTATATTTATGTGATGCTTACCATTTTTGTTCCCGGTAGGGGAGGCCTAGATATTGAGGGTCTCCTGGCTTGTTAAAGGTATTTATTGCTACATACCCTTTCTGAACTTACTGTATCCAGGAAATGGATTTTAACAAAAAGATAAAGGGAACCCAGGCAGCCATTACAAAAAGCAGTGGATCAACCCACTTTATCTCCACATGCAGCACATGTAGACAGCCTCCCTATAGTTTACTGGTTTAGCACGAAGTAGTCAGAAGTCAGAAGCTAAGGAGAAAGTGAACATGGTAGAAAACCTAATATATCCAGTCTCTGTAATTTCACTCTTCAAAACCGAAGGCAGACTTGAATTACACCAAGTGCAGAAAGAAACACTTGCCAGTCCTTAAATCACAGCTTCAGTCTTTCACGTTCCTCTAAACATCCTCTTCAAATACAGCTCCCTTCAAATATGTATTTCTTATCTCCAGGATTTATAGATACAGCTTTCATTGCTGCATTTCAGTTCTTAGGAAACTGCACTGTAAATAAGTAAATACAAACTACGTAGCCTGTATTTTTATTTTGATATTTAAGGGAAGTCAAAAAGTAAGCCCAAACTGATTTTTTCCTCATGTGTAAAATTAGCAATTATAATCCAAGGGAGTTAAAGGTAGGGCTAGAGAGCTGGCTTAAATTTCTTTGATTATTACAATATGGGCACACAGGGTATTTTTTAAAAAGTAGATATTGTTTGTTTTGAGAACTCAGAAAACTCTTACATTTAGTGAATCCCAAATCCCTTTTCAATATTGTTGGATAAGCAACATACACGGATTGAAATTTTGCGGTAAGGAAACTTGGGCAAGCAGCAGTTACAGACGCTGGAGAGCGTCACTGGGCCTCTGTCAGGTTTCTTTCTTACTTGCTAAGCTGTCCCTGGAGGGTCATACAGGTGCGCTTCAGTTAGAATTTGGTGTACCCAATAATGAATGCAATGTCTGGATACTCAGATAAAACAGGGTTTGGAAAAACCTTTGAGAAAAATCTGTCTTTTGTTTTTCTTAAACAGTTTTATAGACGTGTAATTAACATACAATAAAACACACACTTAAAATGTACAATTTGATAAAGTGTGGTGTAGGCATAAACTTATGCAACTATCACCACAATCCAGATGCTGAATGTGTTAATCATCTCTACTCTCTCCTGGGGCCATTTTCCAATCCCCTCATCCCAGCAACTGCTATTATCTATCACCCTAGTTTCTCTTTTCCAAAATTGTATTTAGAATCATATAGCATGGACTCTTATTTGTCTGGCTTCTGCTTTATTTGTCCAGGATAATTATTTCAAGAATCTTCTATAGCTGTATTGTCTCAATAGTTCACTCCTTTTAATGGCTGTCTAGTATTTCATTATCAAGGTATATTACAATTTGTTTATCCTTTCATATGTTAATGAACATTTGGGTTGTTTCCAGTTTTGAGCTATCACAAATAAAGCCACTATTGATCTTCAAGTGCAAGCCTTTGTAAAGTCATATGCTTACGTTTCTCTTGGCCAAAAACCTGGCAGTGGAATGTGTGAGTCATGTGGTAAATATACGTTTGACTTTTCAAGAAATTTACCAGACTCTACTAAAGTGGTCATACCATTCTATATTCCCACTGGCCGTGTATATTGGCCCCACATGTTTGTCAATAATTGATAGGATCAGTCTTTTTAAATTCAGACATTCTAATAGGTGAGTTGTGAGATCTTATATTTTTATTTTGTGCTTCCTGCAAAACTAAAGAGGCATCCTTTTATGTACTTATTTGCAATCTATATATCTTCTTTGAAGTATTGTTTTTAAAACTATTTTGTACATATTTTATTTAAAAACTTTTTGACACATAATTATACAAATTTATAGAATTTGAGATGTTTTGATACTGTCTACAATGTATAATCAAATCAGGGTAAGCGGGGTATCTGTCACCTACCCATTTGTTTCTTTGTGTTGGAAACATTCCCATTTTTTTCTTCTATCTATTTTTTAAAATACAATAATTTATTGATAACCGTAGTAACCCTACTGGGCTATTGGACACTAGAGTAATTCCATCTACCAAACTGTATTTTTGTGCCCATTAAACAACTTGTCTTCCTCTTCCATTTTCCAGCATTTTGGTAACATTCTATTCTCTACCTCCATGAGATCAACATTTTTAGCTCCCACCTATTCATCTTTCTCTGCCTGGCTTATTTCACTTCACATAATTTTCATGTTGTTGAAAATGACAGCATTTTGTTCTTTTCTATGGCTGAGTAGTATTCCACTGTGTATATGTACCACATTTTCTTTATTAATTCCTCTTCAGATAGATACTTAGGATAATTCCTTATCTTGCCTCTCGTGAGTAGTTCTGCAATAAATAAGGGCATGCAGATATCTCTTTGATACGCTGATTTCCTTTTGTTTGGATATATACCCAGCAATGAGATTGCTTGATTATAGGGTAGATTCAAGTGTTAGTTTTTTGAGGAACCTCCATACTGTTTTCCATAGTGGTTGTACTAATTTACATTCCCACCAGCAGTGTTCTAGCATCTTAACCAGAATTTTTGTTTCAGCTAAGAGGAAAATAAAGTGAGATTTTTCACAAATATTCATGATGTTTGTTTGATTTCATCTTCCATTTAACTAAGAAAACTTTACAACATGTGAAATAAAATCTCACGTATTGTTTATTTTTCAATTTGAATAGGCATTAGTTATTTGCGTTCTTCATGAAAGTAATAAGGCCTCTTTTCTTTTTTTAAATATATAGATGGTTAGATGTTACAAAAATAAGAATGCATTTTTCTCTCTCCTTCCTTGCTTCCTTCCTGCTTTTGTGCCTGCCTCTTTTTCCTTTTTCTCTTTCTCTTTTTCTTCTTTTTCTCTGGTCCGCTTTATACCACAGCTGATTCCTATTGAGGAGTACTTTCAGAAACAGAGTGCTTTGGGCTTTAGGAGCTCTATTTAAAAGAAAACAGTGCTCTTTTGTTGCTGGTGGGAACATGAGACAATTTTTTTTCACTTTCATGCCAATATTGAGCCTTCATAATTAAAAAAAAAATCATTTTCATATGATGACTCATTACACAGTCATTTACATGGAATAAAGAGAAGGAATTACTGGATGATGAAGGGGGAGCAGAGTTACACTAAATTATTTTCCAGATAAATAAATAAATAATTTTTCATATATAAGTGAATTATATTGGGGAGAGAGAAATGATTATATGTTTGTCATTTCTCTGATAAAATAATGCCCTTTGCACTGACAATGGACCTATTTCTTCATGTTTTCTATTTCAAGCATAGATAAAACATGCCCTCCTCACCTCCCCTGTCCACAGTCAGGGCTTTGGCCCTTCTGGTCATTCTCATCATTACTCCTTGGAAATATCTCTTTATTAGTAACCTCCTATTACACTTTTTTCCCTAATTTTAAATTTTGGTCAAAAATAAAATGTGCTTGGTTGAATGACTAGAACTGAAAAATAAAAAATATGATATGACACCATAAAATAAAATGTGCTTTATTGCTTTGTTTTTTTAAATTTTCCAGCTTTATTGAGACATATTTGACAAATAAAATTTTTTTTAAGTTATACGCTGTGATGATTTGATATCTAGACATTTTGTGAAAACAATCAAGTTAACACATCAATCAACTGACCTAGTTTCCTCTCCTTTTCTTTTGGTTTTGTTTGTGATGAGAACATTTAAATACGTTTCACACATACAATTCAAAGTTGTTGAGTATAATCACTAAAATTATGTTTACTATAAAATTTATTAAACTAAGAAAAATAAATATAAAATTTAAAAATTGTTTGGTATTCTATCATCTTTAGGTACCTGCTGCTAATGTTTTGATAAATATTCTTCCAGATCTTTTTTTTTTCTCTCCCTCTCTATCCATCCCTTCATCTTTCTGTAACTTGCTGTATTGGTCAGTACCATATATGAACATCTTTTCTTGTAATACTTAATTACAAGAAATAATTTTATATTACAATTTATATTAAATTACAAGAAATAATTTCATAATTTTAAATGGCTGCATGTAAACCATTAAAAGGATATACCTTAGTTAACCTTCCTTAAGGGGTCTGTGTTGTTTTAAAATTTTGCGATTATACATTATGTGTTCATAATTGCACTGACTTTTGTTTAAAGGCAAGCACGAAACAAAGTTTATTGAGGAAGAGAAAAATAGGCTTATGAATAAGAAAGCTTACAAAGCAGGAAACAGTCATAGAAAGCGAATGGGCCTCCATTGCCAGGGCAAGTAGGTAAAAAGGCCTGCATTAATTTTCAAATTCTGAAATGAGCTAATGATTATATATCAGGCCATGGAAACCATGAAGTTAACTCTTAGTACTGTATATAGGAAAACTTCCAATTGCAATTGCAACTTGAATTACGAGAATTCTGTGTTTTGTTTCATCTCCTGAGAAATATTTTTATATATTTTTATATTTAGGGGGAATTCACCTTTATAAAAGTAAAACTTATAGATAATAACTGTGAGTGTCAGGAATGAACTAGCTATTTTTTAAATTTTGTTCACACTAAACAGGGTTTTGGAAAGAGGACAAAGTTGAAATCCACTGTCTAGAATAACCTTAGACATTCTAGCAGAGTAGAGGAGGAAGGTCTTAGAACATCAGCATTTACCTTCTGCCATAGATTTTCTAATGGATCCATTCATTCACTTGCTGAATTAAAAAAATGTGTTAATAATTTAGCTGGATCTGGTGGGCACCTGTAGTCCCAGCTACTCAAGAGGCTGAGGCAAGAGAATCGCCTAAGCCCAGGAGTTGGAGGTTGCTTTGAGCTGTGACACGACAGTACTCTACAGAGGGCAATAAAGTGAGACTGTAAAAAAAAAAAAAAATTAGCTGGGTCAAGTGTGGGGCTGGATACTAGCAATACCCCTTGTTTTACCCTCTAGGTTTTCATGGTGCAGAAGGTAGGAAGGGTAGATAGTGACTGCTGCTTGGAAAATTGTGGGTAGCATCATTAAGAACAGGGCAGTGCCTGTGGCTCAAAGGAGTAGGGCACTGGCTCCATATGCTGGAGATGGCTGGTTCAAACCCAGCCCCGGCCAAAAACTGCAAAAAAAAAAAAACCAGGAAATTCTACTGGTTTGAACCCAGTGTACATCCTAGTTTGGGAGAACTCTTTCGGGCTTATCACTTTATGATATTTTACTCAAATCCCAAAATATGTTTTAGAAGCTTGTATGTGTATGGTAGATTAAAAGTCACTACTTAATGTGTTAATTGAAAAAGTGCCAACAAGGGCAGCGCCTGTGGCTCAGTGAGTAGGGCGCCGGCCCCATATGCTGAGGGTGCCGGGTTCAAACCCAGCCCCGGCCAAACTGCAACAAAAAAATAGCCGGGCGTTGTGGCGGGCGCCTGTAGTCCCAGCTGCTCCGGAGGCTGAGGCAAGAGAATCACGTAAGCCCAAGAGTTAGAGGTTGCTGTGAGCCGTGTGATGCCACGGCACTCTACCGAGGGCGGTACAGTGAGATTCTGTCTCTACAGAAAAAAAAAAAAAAAGAAAAAGTGCCAACTAAGGCTAGTCCTGAGAAGGAAGAACAAGATTTTAGCCCACTGCTTTTCTTCTTGCCCCTTCTTGAGTGTGGTCCACTTTCGCAGGTGTGTCAGGACACAGTTGCCTTATCAAGCTAAAGAGTCGAATTCAGCACATCTGTTTGCCTGCTGTGATTGCAGGGTTTTGTCAAAAATATCTGATTTTTAGAGTACTACAATATATGTCCTATTGACATACACAAAGAACAAGAGAGGAATTCTTGTTGTCCAGAGGTTTTATTTAAGCTTCTCAAACTTTAATAATATGCATAAAAATTACCCAGCGAGCTAAATGAGGAGTAGAATTGTGTTCATTAGGTTTGGAACAGGAATTGGGATTCTGCATTTCTAAAACCCTTCTAGATAGTGCCAACACTGCTGATTCACAGGTTACACTTTGAGTAACAAGAATGTAAGCTGTCTTCCTGCCAGTGAGCATTCACTTTCTTTAACTGCTCCTATTTGTTTGCAGCTACAGTGATGGTCCTAAATAGCATGAGTGTCAGCTGGAGTGCTCGGATCCAGATTTTCCTAACCTTTTGCAAGCTCACAGCAATTCTGGTAATTATAGTCCCTGGAGTTATGCAACTAATTAAAGGTATGGGCTGAAACGTAAATGCTTTTTAAAATACGTATCTGCTTTTGGTCTCTTTTAACACTAACTTTTGCTTATAGTAGCAGAATCCTTAATTAGTTTCTGCTTGTGGAACTTAAATTCTATACTGTCATCTAATTGATTTGAAAGCCTGCTACACTGTGGATGAGTTGGTATTCACAGTTGAATGGCAGCAAGAGGATTAAGACTGGGCCAAGCAACAAAATAAGGTATCAGTGAATTCTCTCAGTACAAACTGGAGTGAAAAAATCTAAGTGAAAAAAAAAAATCTGCCATTTAGTTTTAACTATAGATAAATGTATCTTCTTATCTTTACTTTAAATTTGTCTAATAATATTAACAAAGATTAAAGGCAGATATGTGAAAAATAATAAAAAATGATTTTTTTTTTTGCTTTCTCATAATTATTTATTTTACCTTGATAGTGGTATCCTTAGATAGCAGAATCAGACACGGGAACATCATTCCTAAAAACTAAATATGTTATGACACTAAAAATAGATGTAAAAAACTTAATTTTATTGCTTCATTATTTTAATGTAAATTTTGCATTTCTTCAGAAATATAACATTTTTGAGATTTGCTTTATAAAGTTTACTACATAATAAAAAAAGAAGTTAAGTGGTGAAATTTAGTTTCAGTGTTTTAGTGGAAATTGCTGGAATAGAAAGAGGTCCACATGAGATATTTAATTAGCAATCGCCACCATAGAAGGAAATGAACCAGAACATGAAAAAACATTGTAAAAGAGTGACATATAACTTGGGCATCCTGAGTATTTAATGTTTACATTTATACTGTCTGTTCCAAGAAAGAAAATTTATAGAGAAATTTAATGACATTGCAGGAGGAGAGTTACACAAGGCAAAAGAAAATGCCAAAGTTCAGCAAAATCATTTCTGTGGGTAGAGGCATTAAACAGTAAAAAACACTGGAAGACCAGCCACTCTGTAGCTGGGAGAGGGAGATGCTCTTGCCCATTTAATAAGCCTGGTGGGAGATCTCAGAGCTCTGCTGGCGGAAATGCTTTTATCAAATTCAGCAACCTCAACGGGCACAGAATAAACAGAACAGAGATTTTGAACACCAGAGCTTGCACTGAAGAGAAACCATGAGCTTGCTCTTCTAGTTCACCTGAACCTCCACAGAGCTGGTCTGCTCATATTGTACATTCGTTCGGGATGTAGGCAAAATAATCTGTTTTGTTGGTGCTTTCTTTCCTTGGGCTAAATCTTTAGTCTTTTATAAGGAGCTCAGAATCTCTAGGTCATTGGCTCTTCTCTAGTCTCAGTTTTGATTAGAAAAGATGATAAACCAGCCCTGAAATTAAGATCTGTTTTCTTCCTTTTTCTGTTTGGTGTAAGATGCTATAGGGAACATTATAGACTGTAGTGGATTTTTGCCACTTATTTGCACAAGAGTCAAAGTTCGGTTGCCCAGTTGATACTGTACTGCAAATTCCTTAAGAGCAGAGATCATGATGTATCTCTGAATTCTGTTTGACAATTACAATAGAGGGATATTATTATTATACAATAGAGTTAATTATTATGATGTCAGTGTTTAAAGTGACCAAGCTTTTTTATGATGTCACCCAATGGAGAAATTCCTTGAGAACATTACCATATTTAATATAAATTGTAATATTTTGGAGGTTATTCTTAGCAGATATATTTGCTCTATTGCTATGAAATTGTGACTTTATCACAAATATGATCACTTATTTTGAAACTCTAGGAAGATGGAGACATTACTAGTAGAGATTATACTCTATTCAGATCCTGAACATAGTTGTAATCACTTATAAGTATTTGTTCAACTTTCCTTTGAATGTTTTGACTTTCATCTTCCTGAGACCTCTGATATTCAGACAAAATATTTCTGAAGTTTAGAAATAAAATTCCTCCCTTTTGTGAAACTTCAAAATAGCATTTCTGAGGATTGGTACTTGTAAATCAGTCTTCACAGAGTTTGATTTTTCTTATTGATTATTTGGTGCTACACTCTTAGAAATATTCCCCTTTGATGCCAAAGAGATTTAGAAATCATGAAAAAAAGAATATTGAACAGATTTTCTTTTTGAGACAGAGTCTCATTATGTCACCCTCAGTAGAGTGCTGTGCATCACAGCTCACAGCAATCTCCAACTCTTGGGCTTAAGCTATTCTCTTGCCTCAGCTTCCCAAGTAGCTGGGATTATAGGCGCCCACCACAACGCCCGGCTATCAACAGATGTTTTTATCTGAATTTCAGTATTTATATTTTTCTCCTATAATACACAGAAATGTTTTAGCAAAATGGGAATTTCTAAATTCACCTTACTACTTTAAAAAATGACCTATGTTTAGGAATTATTTACTTTGAGGGAAAAATTACTTAATGTATGAGTCAACATTCTTCATTTTTGGTCCCATGCTCACACATGTTATATCAATATATGATGTGTTGGATGGTGCAGGCAACAACTAAGATTTGCCTTTGAAGTTAGAGTGTCTCAAATACTTCACCCACTTCTCACACCCCTTTCATTTAATTGCATTGAGATCTATTTTAAAACAAAATTACATTTCCCAATGAATAACTTGCTTGTTTCTTTCAGAAAAAAGAAGCCTTTTTTTTGCTGCTTGACTATTAACTGACAAAAGTAAACCTAAATTGCTAGTTTTTAAACTATTCAAAAGATATGCAAGAAGATATGAATCCTCTGCGATTCATAAAATAGAAAAATATGTGATGAATAAATGCATTCAATCCACCAATTGACACATTTTTGAAACATTTATTTTAAAGTTTTATATAATTATGTTTTCTTTTTTTCTTCTTTTTTTCCTTTTAGTTCTATATAATTATGTTTTCAATGTTCCTAAAAGGAAACCATACCATTGTGTAGGCCAAGGCCACAGGGTCAGTGGGCTTCTTCTGTAAAGGTCCAGATAGTAAATATTTTCAACTATGTGAGTGATATAGTCTCTGTTGAAATTACTCAGATCTGCTATTGTAGGGTAAAACCAGCCATGAACAATACTTAAATGAATATGCCTGGTTAGATTCCAAGAAAACATTATTTGTAAGAGAGGCTTGCAGGTTGGGTTGGCCAGACGGTCCTCAGTGTTTTCAACCCCTGTTCTGAGCGACAGGTATCTAATGAACAACACATGGTAAACAGAATCACATGATGGAGAAAAGTGGTTCTGGGGTTTCCTGCCACCTTCTCATTAAGGATAGAACCTTGGATATTTCTTTGTAGTCAGGCAGTGCATTATTTTTACTTTTAATATTCTATCACATTCCTAATGACTATAAGTTACAGAAGATTTTTTAGTCCCCTTTCATGGTCACAGTAGAAGCACATTCAAACAAGGGATTCTTTTTCAAAATGCCATTTTCATCTTTGCTATAACTTTAGTAAAAGAGAAATGTGAAATAGTGTTAATGTGATGAATATACTTACTGGACTCCTTCTCTAGAATGGGTATAGTACTAATAATAGAGCAGGTAATGGGTGGAAAGTAAGGAAATCTAGACCTAAAATAGTGTGGTTCAGATCCCCTTCTCCATGTTCATGATTAAAGACAGAATAATAAGCTGTCTTCTGAAAAACCCTAACATCATCTTCTTCTGATTACAGGTCAAACACAACACTTTAAAGATGCCTTTTCAGGAAGAGATGCTAGTATTATGGGGTTGCCCCTAGCTTTTTATTATGGAATGTATGCATATGCTGGCTGGTAAGTTGATATCCCCAGATCTGGTGAATTTTATGGTTTATTCATTCCTCCAAGCACTTTGCTCGGTACTTCGGCTTAATACCACGCAGGGAGCTAGGCAAATGGGATCAGCCATGATCCAGAGTGATGTGCTGTACTCAAAATGAGAAATATGTATGGTCCTCTATCAGTCTAATTGTTGTGTGCATGATTTAAACATAACAGGTTTCTAGTAAGGATGACTACTAGATTTAGCCCGATGTCATAAAAAACAAATTCTGAGTCCCAGCAGCCAGTGCAAATTACTTACAAGTATGTATCAGTAAGGACACAATAGCACCATAAGGTACCAAAGAATAGTACTTTCCTTGTCAAAGGAGCTTCCAGCTAAAGCTCCAAAGGTGTTCACAAATGGTAATTGATTTTTCCCACCATCCCATAAGAAGTAAAAAGAACTCAGATATAGAATTAAGTAAGACATTCCCAGGAGGTAAAATAATACTCCAAAGGCAGGGAAAGAGAAACCGACATAACAAAATCAAGTGTACTAGACAATCTGTTACATTTTGAAGGACCTTACAAGTTCCTTAAAATTTCCCCAGTATCTGAAAAGAAAAATATACAACAAAGATGATTAAAATAGGAAAGCCGTGGATAAATTTACTTTGAGGTATATCCATCTGTAATCTGTCTATAATACTGTCTGGATAAGGCATTAGGACTTTGTAAATAGGCCTTGCTGTTTCAGGCATTTGAAAAACAATAATCATGGATAAGAGTGGGATTTTTTTAAAAATACATTTTATTTACCTAGTAAAATTTTGTTGAAGTGACAATTGCAAGAAAGCCCAGTAGGTATAAAAGAATTAAACACCAAAACCATTCTAGAAAGAATACATTTCCTTGGTGTAGGGTAAATGATAGCAAAGTTTCTTTTTCCATTATTTAAAAAACTAATAGTTATGTAGCTTTAGCTGTGAGAATGTTCTATGAGCCTAAGAATATCAGGAAACTACATTAATTCAAAACTTCTATAAATGCATTTTCAACACAAATATAGTTTCTTTAGTGTTTGGGATCTCACCTTCCAGCTAATGCAAGGAATGTAAAGATCTATTTCAAAATAAGTGGAGTGTTTACCCTACTAATCTCATTGAATTATGAAAATAAAGGAGAATTAGGAGTGTACCGAAATTTAAAACCTTAAATGGCCTTTAAAGCAAAATTTGTTTGAAGATTACTAGATGATTGTGGCTCTAAGAACATCAGTGTAACATATTTATATATTACCAGAATATTTTTGTAGTCATTGTAAGCAGTAATTGTGAATCCCTCAATATTTTTGAAGTCTTGTTACTTTTGTCCAAAGAGCACTGTGGTGCTAGGTAGAGAAAAGAACTGAGTGTGATCACAGGGTTAGAAGGAGAATTAAACGTTCTAGGTGTATTCAGCCTGGGATCAGAGTCTGCGTCCTGGGGCTGCAGCCAAACCACTGGGAGATTCACCACAGGTTGCAAAGGGAGAGGTGGCGAAAGCTTTCAGTTCCGGCCAAGTGTTGGGCGCTGAGCAATATGCAATCAGGGATGTGGAATGTAGATGTAGTCACAAGGGAGACTTGATTAGTCCTGTTGAATGAAGTTCTTTTGCCTGTGAGTACCATTTCTCTAGGCTTTTGAGAGCTGATGTATTTCTCCATGTATAAAGATTCTTTTTGTGTTGTCTTATTAATATTTGGTTTAGCTGATGCTGAACCTAAAATGTTACTCTGTTTATAGAGTCTGAGGGGTGGACATGAACTATTTTTATGCTTTTACTGATTTAATCCTCACGTCTATTCTCTATGTTAGAAAATAAGAAACCGTTGATTTCCTTATATCCTAGAGAGTTTGATCACAGCATTGGCAAAGAAGTCCAGGATTTTAAATGGAAAGTTATCTGATGCAAGTGGCTTATGTAAGGGACAGATAAGTATTTGCGCTTCCATAGCAGGTTGTTGTGCTACCTGAATGCTGCTTTGTGAAGAGGTAGAAATAATCTGGCTGTTAATCTGTGGTCATCAGTCTGAGAAAAAGGAAACTGTGATTAGGAAAAAAAAATAGCCTGTTGGTTTGGAGTTCCAGAATAAAAGTTATTATCTGGATGTAAATGGAACAAGATGGAGACTAAAAGAATTCCCAAAGAGAGGGGCATTTATTCACTTTTCAGTTGTAATCGCTGCTTTTCTGGTCTCTCTATTTTTCATGATATAATTGTAAGATTGTGCTATAGAATTATCAGTGGGGATCTGTAAATGAGCCACCATTCCCTATCCTGCTTCTTTGATGCAGTAATGATGTGTGACCAAAAAAATGAAAAAAGAGAGAGAGAGAAAAGGTGGAGGTATTGTAAATGAGTAAGACAGTTATTGTCATCAGAACTCACTGCCCAATCTGTTAGCCCGAATAAAAGCAGCGAGACCACTGTTGTCTTGGAGACCTTGCTCTGCAAGCCTAAAAAGACAATTCCACCAAACCTTGAAGAATCTGAATAGAACACGCTTTTGTTTCTGAGGAGCAAAGAACCTTTCTAGAATGACAAAAACTTCACAGAAACATGATTAGAAGAAAAGAAATCATTAGCCCAGCCAGGTCACGGAGTTAGGTCAGAGTAACTTTAATATTGCCAATGTCCACATTCAGAGAAATACATCTGCCAGTCTGTCCTGTGGCCCTGGGGAGCTCAACCAATTTCAGTCCCATATCCTGATCCAAGGCCAAATATTGCTTGGTGTGATTTTTTTTTTAATTGTGTAATAGAAAATAGTTTTTCAGTATCTTTTTCCTTCCTTTTAAATCCTATCCTCAATGGATTTGGTCTTTCTAAGGCACCTGCTGGGATTATTTTTTACCATTGTGTCAAATCTAATCTACAGAATAAGCTTCTTTTTAAAATAATTCACTTAGTTGGGTATTGGAATGCATTGCTGGCATTACAGGGTCTTTTATGCACAGGCATGGAAAAGCTGGAACAATGGACCTTGTGAACATTCTCTAGAGGCCATGAAGAGATGTAAACCAAAGAGAATACTTTGGACTAATTTCTGGAGACTAGGAGAGGATAAAGGGGGATTTCCCATAGGATGTGAATGTTGGGACTAAAATTAAAAGCTTTTCCTATTTCCTCCCTCCCCCCAGACCTTTCTTTTCTCTGTTCTCTGAAGCTATGGCAAATATTTGAAAATGTGTTCCTTTTTCATAAATATTTCCTTTCTTGCTTTAGCATTGTTAGAATAGACCACTTTCTAAAACAACTGTTAAGAAGGAATGGCTATTTTTGACATGAGAAGCACAGAAATATTTCTGAGTGTGTGTGATTTTTCTTCCTTTCTTTGTTTTTTTTTTTTTGCTTGCTTGCTTTTTGGTGTTTAGTTTTATATTTTCTTCCTGTACTTCTCATTGCCTCAGGCTTATAACAAACACATCAAATCTTGAAGTGCATATTCCAGATATAAATACTGATTGTTGCTTGTTTTTTTTGGTACAAATACAACCTCTATTTTTAGAAACTTTCTAGTCATTAAAAATCCTTGGCTGCCAACTTTTTAGATCATTTTTATTGCTACTATTCTTTCAGGTTTTCACTTGTTTCTACTCAAAATAAAGTCCTTAAGATTGTAGACACCTTAGCCTTGAACATCAAACTGCCTGCTTGTGAATTTAGATGAGGTTTTCATAAAGATGGAGCAAGACAGGTTTTTTCATCCTCGTCTTAGATTGCAAGATACTTGAAGTATATCAAGGATTGATAGTATAATATTCCATTTGATTTTAAGTTTTAGAGAATTTGCACCTCTGCACCTGTGCTCCTGTGTACATATCTAAAATGTTATGTTTACTTTACAAAGGGTAGTAAGATAACAGAAGAGTATATTGAAAATACGATTGTTTTCTTTTATAAAAATGCCCTAAGCCTACAATATGAAGAGGTAGACAAGTCTTTATCTGTATATGTCTAGCTGTTTCTATTATGATCTCTTAGGTTTTTTCCATTTTCACTATCCAGTTATCTGAATACACTTTCTCTGAGGATGGCATATGACTCAAGCTGACATCATAGAACATTAAGAGAGAACTAGGAGCACTGTGAGGGGTCTCGAGCACTCCCCGTAGTTGCAACACAAAATCAAGGAAGCAAGGCATTAGGCATTCCTGGGTGGGATTAGTAGAGTCACAAAGTGAAGGAAAGGAATGTGAATTTCTTAGGGAACTGACTTTAAAGTAATACTTGCAGTTGTATGGAACTTGAAATATTGTGACCGTAGAATGTTTCTTGTCACATAAGAGATGCAGAAAAGTGCTCTGGACTTGGGAAATTTTCAACATTGCCTGCTCTTTAGTTGTTGACTTATGGTATAATGACTAACAGTGTGCCTAAAATTATCTGCCTAAATATACAAAAAAGAAAATAGTAACTTCATAGTCTTGTGACTTCAGGTTATTTGAGGTACTTACTGGAAAGCAGAAAATTAGAAGGAAGAAGTGTGAATTGAGAATTTACGACCTTAAAAAATTATTTTTAATAGTAAGTTGATAAGTTATAGTTGTATAGATGGTCACTTACTTATGATGCCCTGACTTAAAGATTTTTCAACTTTCTGATGGGTTTATTGGTGTGTTAAGTACATTTTTGACTTAAGATAATTTCTTTATAATGGACATAGCTCCAAACTGTAAATTGAAGAATATCTATATAATATTTATGGGGTACAAAGTGATTTATGAATATAAGGTAGAATAATTAAATCAAGTTAATTAATACATTCATCTCAAATACATTCATTTTTCATGGGGAGAGCATTTGAAATTTACTCTCTTAGCAATTTTGAAATGTACAATACATTACTATCTGTACCATTTTCAGTTCCTACTTATGCCCTGCATTTATACTATCTAGGAAGTCAGTAAGCATTCCCTAAAACTGAGGCATATTGCTCTCAGACTTATGTTGCACCCTGAGTTTTAATTGACTTGTCTTCACCATTAATATTTGGATTCTCAGCAGTCAAATGTCATCTTATACTTAAATTCTGTCCCCATTCCCTCTGCCACACTTGTCCTACAGAACATCAGACTTGTGTCTCCTATCCCTGTGCATAGTTCCCCTGTCCCACTTCTGTGCTCGTGTGCTATGCTTAGTCTGGAATGTCCTCAAATGGCTACACCAAGGTTCAAGGTGACTAAGCGATTCTTGGAGGCTCAAGTTGGTTGATTCATCCTCTAGAAAAACTTTCCTTGACCTACTAGGCTTGGCTAGACCTATCCTCTGCTTCACATCCTTGCTGAAATATACTTTTTCCCTGTTACTTTCTACTACAGACCATCCTGTAAACCATGAGCTCCTTGTGACAGACTATGGACTTTCCACTTGCATGCTCCCAGTAACTGACATATGATAAACATGTGAAATATAAGACCTTCCAGACCGAGCACAATAGGGTTTTATAGAAAATGATTTGTGGAAGTTTTTGACTATTGGATATTTTGATCTTATTATATACTGCTATATTTTATAAAGTTTTCATGATTCTTAGTTCAATTTTAAATATAGTAGAACCTCCATAGTTGACCCCTCCCTACATTGACCACCTCGTTAAGCTGACTGAATTTTCATAGAGCAGACATGCACCACATGTACACATCACTATAGTAGGCCTAGTTCCTTATGTTGACCACTTCCATATGTGGACCAGTTTGTTACAGTCCCTTGGGTGGTCAGCTTTCAGAGGTTCTACTTGTAATGTTGGACTATAATAGTAAAATATATTAAAATAATTTGTGAATTATTTATTATTTATTTATTTTTAGGTTTTACCTCAATTTTGTTACTGAAGAAGTGGAAAACCCTGAAAAGTAAGTAGCCAAATTTACACTGAAATTTTTAAGAAGAATAAAGTTTAAGATTACATAATTCAAAAAGTAGACCTGAAGAAGAAATTCAGTGTGGACTAGTCAACTTTATTGTTATCATATTCATTATTATTCTCTTAGGTAGATACAACTTGTTTGATTTTATCATAAATCATATACAAATAACTTAATCACATATTCTACCTTCATATTAAATTGCCTTATACCCTGAAAGCAGGGGAATAAAGTTCCATTTTAGCTTAAACTCAAAAAGTTTCTAATAATTCATGTAAACTTTTTTCATAACTATCCAATTAAAGAGAGAAATGTAATTAATGGACAATTAGTTATTGAAGCCTTAGAACTACTTGGGGAATGTTATAGGAAGTTGTAAATTTTAGTAGCTGAGATTGTTTTCACTTTATTTCCTAGGTAACAGTTTTATAATTAGATAATTTTGTAATGATTTATAGAGTGTTTCTAAATGGACTAAATTAAGAAATGAATTATTTTTATTATCTGTGTATAAACATTTGACTTTGTGCATAAAAATAACAAAAAATCGACACAAGAGGAAAAATATAAAAACCATATAGACTAAATATTATAGTTGTTTAGTTTATTTCATTCTTAATGAATATCTGCTATGTTCCTGTTTTAGTAACAGCTTATATAATCAATATGACTTGCTTATCTTCAAGTATTTTAGTGTTTAGTTGATCAAATTTGGTCAAATATTTAACCAAATAGATGTAACAGTATAATTGATACCATAATAGATTATTTACCCAGTTTGGCAAAGAAAAAACTGGGGAATACTTAACTCTATCCAGGTAGAAGTTGCTTATATAGAGTTTCAAATGATGAGTTAGTGTTCCTTAGGTAGAAAGAAGAGGGAGAGAAAGAAACACGTATATACACAACAAAAGCACCATGATTTCTAGGAAAAGGAACATCAGGAACGAAGGTGAGTCAGTAGGAAATAGCTTGGACATCAGAGAATATGCCTACAGGTTGACAATTCCAATTAAAATAGACTAAGAAACTCTGGCACCAGGTGTCTTGGGAGATAATGAGCTGATTAGATCTGGCCAGGCACCAAGGATGTCAGAGTTTAGAAGACATAAGCCAGCAATTGAGGTCAAAAATGATGTTTCATAGTATCAGATTCAATTGTTATGAAAATCAACATGTAATTTAAACACCGGAAAAGGTGTTTTATTGAGAAATATAACCAATTTATGACAGTATTGTTATATTTATAGCTGGAATTATAGGCAGAGAATACATATTTACCAGGAACTAGTTCCTTCTGGCACTAGTGGAAATGGTAAACGATAGCTACCAACTAAGGGTGTAAACTTGTGGCCTTGGGGCCACATGTGATCTTCCGGATCCTTGAACATGGCCTTTTGACTGACTCCAATTCTTACAGAATAAACTCTTTTAATAAAGAGTTTTTTTTTTTTTCTCTGTGAAGCTTAGAATTGGTTGAGGGGCCACACTTGGGGATCTGAAAAGTCCCCAAGGCCACAGCTTCCCAGGGAAGACCAGGTTGACCTTTTAGTTTTTGAAAATAATTAGTATATAAGTGGCAAAATAGAAAAAAGACAGCTCTTATTAGATTTTATATAAAACATTTATTGAATTTATATTATATAAAAGAAATTATTATGGTTTGTGTTTTTTAACTCCGAAAACATTTTATAGAAACCAATTACTAGAATCTAATATAAGAGTATACTTCTTATACAAACAGCACATTGTATGTTTGTGGACATGACCTATAAGGTGGCATTTATTATGTGCTACGTCAGTGGTGGAGATACAGTTCACATCCTCTTTGAATGTTATTTAACAATTGGAACATAGTTTTTGTTTGCCATATATACAATATTTCATTTGCATACTTTAAGCATATCCTTAACCTTTTACGCCATTGTTACTCCCATCTGAGTTTCCGTTGTGTCCTAGCAGTGTGGTATACCAGGTATGGATTCTCTCTCTCTCGCCCTTTCCTGAATTTAGGGTTTTATTTTTCCTCATTGATAATGTCCATGATTCAGGCCATACTAATACTAAGGACCAGTGACGGTAATGGATTGATTCGGTAGTTTTCTTTTTTCTTGCAAAGAAATTTACTTATCTCAAAACGAGGAAATAATAGCACGTACCTCACTGGGTTGTGTTGGTGAATTAATGTGTATAAAATGCTTAGTTTAGTTGCCTTCATTTTTTATTTTTTCTTATTTTTTAAATATTTTTATTAAGTCATAAACACATAGATCATGTATACATTAATGCATTTATGGGGGACAATGTGCTGATTTTATATACATTTTTAAATCTCTACATAATTATTGCCATAATTACTATTGTAGTGACATCTTTTTTTAAGAGCAAGGTAAAAATACTATTCACATGATGTTGGTTAGGTTTCACTATTCCAAGCAATTATTTTTCTTCAGTGCTTTTGAAAGGAATATGAAATATTATTTTGTGCCATATTGAAACCTGCTCTGTAAACTTTCAGTTCTGAAGTTAAATATGCACTCTTTGCATCTCTATTATTCTTTTTTGAAGCATAAAACATATTTGGCGGGGTACGTGTAATATTTTGATGCATGCATACAATGTGTGACCATCAAATCAGGATAATTGGAACATCCATCACCTCAAATATTTGTCAATTTTTTTGTGCTAAGAACATTCCAAATCCTCTCTTTCAGCTATTATTAAATACACAATAAGTTACTGATAACCATAGCAGCCTTGCTGTGTTATTGAACAGCAGAATTTATCATCCTAACTGTATTTTTGTGCTCATTAGCCAATCTCTCTTACTTCCCATGTTCTCACCTTTCTTGGCCTCTGGTAACAATCATTCTACTGTCTACTTCCATGAAATCAACATTTGAAGCTCCCACATATGAGTGAGGATGTGAGATATTTGTCTTTCTAGGCCTAGCTTATTTCACTTAACCTCGTGTCACCCAGGCTCGTCCTTGTTGGCTGCAAATGATAGAATTTCATTATTTTCTTTTGTGGCTGAATAGTATTCTGTTGTATATAAGTACCATATTTTCTTTATCCTTCCATCCACTTGATTTGATTCCATATTCTGGCTGTTGTGAATAGTGCTGTGATAGACATGGGAGTGCAGATATCTCTTCAGTATACTAGTTCCTTGCCTTTAGATATGTGCCCCACTGCTGGATCAACTAATAGTTCTATTTTTAGTGTTTTGAGGAACCTCCATATTGTTTTTTCATAACGGCTATACTAATTTATATTCCCATCAATAGCATATGAGAATTTCCACTTCTCCATATCCTTGCCAGCAGCTGTTATTTTTTTGTCTCTTTGATACAAGCCATTTTAACTGTGGTGAGATGATATCTCATTGTGGCATTGTGGTTTTGGTTTGCATTTCTCTGATGATTAGTGATGTTGAGCATTTTTTTATATAGCTGTTGGTGATTTGTTATGTTTTCTTTTGGGAAATATCTATTCAGATTATATGCCATTTTTCGGATTATTTGTTTTTTTGCTGTTGTTTCAGTTTTTATGTATTCTAGTTATTCATTTATAGATGCACAGCTTGCAATTTTTTTTTTTTTTTTTTTTTTGAGACAAAGTCTCACTCGGTCACACTGGGGTTGAATGCTATCGTGTTATAGCTCACAGCAACCTCAAACTCTTCGGCTCAAGAGATCTTCTTGTCCCAGCCTCCCGATTAGCTGGGACTACAGGTACCTGCCAAAACACCTGCTAATTTCTCTATTTTTAGTAGAGATAAGGTCTCATTCTTGCTCAGGCTGGTCTTGAACTTCTGAACTCCAGAGGTCTACCAGCCTTGGTCTCCCAGAGTGCTAGGAGTACAGAATGAGCCCCCGTGTCTGGCAGTTTGCAAACACTTCTCTTTCTGTAGGTTGTCTCTTCACTCTGTTGATTGTTTGCTGCACAGAAGCTTTTCAGTTTGATGGAATCTCACAGATCTGTTTTTGTTTTTGTTGCTTGTGCTTTGAGGTCTTAGTCAAAAAATCTTTTTTTTTTTTTATTCTCGTGTACAGATTTCATTGATGTTTCATATGTAAAAAAAATAAATTTACTTTAAGGGGAAAAACATGAGAGTGTCACAATAATTTAAAAGACACTATTAAAACAAAGATTATTATCACTAGTTACATTGGAGGAAATATTTTTAATTTCTGAAAATCATAATTCTGAATAGTTCAGTTAATATATCTAGAATACTTTAATTTGATATCTTATTTCAAGCTCTTAATGAAATTCTCAGGAGAGATTAAGAATCTCTAAATTTTTAAGGTCAGTGTAATGACTAACTCCGAAGTCTAAAGTAAGAAAGAAAACTCTGATGTCTTTTTATTCTTTCACATGAGTTACTTAGACATTCACTTTTTACATGGTGGGGTTTATGTAAAACTTAGCCAACACATTTACTTTTTCAAAATTAAAATATGAAAAATCTACAAAGTCCCCTATTGTACAGTAAAAGTTAATCTTTTATTATGTATTTATCAACCAGAAAACTCAGGATTTTGAGCAATTTATTGTCCTTCTTTTAAAAGTGGCATCTCTTGAAATATTGATAATCAGTTCATGTCATTTAAAACTGAATTCTACTTTTTAGACACAGAGACTGCTTTGAGAAATATCTATAATTAAATATCAAAAACAGATGGTAAAACTATGCAGGCCTAGTCCAGATGTGAAATTTGCATTATTTCATAGGTAGATCCAGCACCAAAATACCTTTAGTAACAAGGGAGAATAATTATGCTTCCGTCTCCTTTGTGACGTGCCAAGATAAATGTGTTTCCCAATCAGTCATGGGCGCGTGTCCAGGTGTGCTGCAACATGCAACTTCCTGGCAGCAGGTGAAATGAATCATCCCCTTTTTACTATCCTCCTCCACCTAGACAATAAAATTTTCCTTTAAAGTGTGACCTAATGGAAAAGGTGTTAATTAATTTAGATCAGTAAAAATAATGATGTGATTTAAAATGCATAGAATGCAGAGTAAGTTTTCATAATCTCAATTGACTACCCTTTACATGTATTTTTATTTCAAGAAATCTGTCAAATTACCTAACATTACTCTATAAAACAATTTCATAGCTGCTATGATAAGCATGACAGATAGAACAGTTCCTTTAGTGTTGTAACAGGGGAGAGAAAAACTTGGAAAAATTCCTGTGTATGTAATTACATTTATAACAAGAAATTTTCCCATGACCTTTCTGTTTGTTTTTTTTTTTTAATAGCTATTCTTAATGACTTATTTATTTTTATTTATTTATTTTTTTTGCAGTTTTTGGCCAGGGCCCGGTTTGAACCTGCCACCTCCGGTATATGGGGCCAGTGCCCTACTCCTTGAGCCACAGGCACCACCCCCATGACCTTTCTTACAATTTTTTCTTCTCCAATAGTAGCTTTGGATTTATGAAAGTAACAATCTTTCATGTCCAATAATTGCCACTGATTTTATAATAATGTAAGAATATTGTCTTTAATAATCATCTATAGCATGGTGATTGGCTCCACAAATATATTAGAGTAAGAATTTTATTTTGAGGGACATTAAAGTCTAGTTTAGACTACGAAGGTGATAAAATCTCAAAGAATACTTGAATTTTAATGTGCTATTGTACCCCAAATAGCATGGGTAGTAATAATGATTGCTAATGTATAAAACTTTTTTTTTTTTTTTAAATCAAAGTGAAAATATAATGAGTTTTTCTCTCTGGTATTACTTTTGTGGGCACTATGCAATCTGTCATTGTTCAAAAAGTTACACAGTGCAAAGAACATATCATTGAGATGTATAATGTTTGTAATCCTGCTCTTTGATTGATAAATCATGTCTTGGGTTGATGAAAGCTAAGAAATGAATTGCTTTGCTTTGACCTTGGGGGTCTGATATTAGTCAGTTTGTCTATTAGACTTGTTCCAGTGTTCTTCTCACTTCATTTATTCCTTCTGTTTTGTAGAGTTGGAAATAGTAGACTTAGAGGAAGTCAGTAAAGCTTGATATCATCAGTCATTTTTGAAGAACAGGCTATCAACATGCTCTGAATAATCAACTTTAATAGAAGGTTTAAATAATCAGAGTGTCATGTTTAATTAATACTTTGCCTGCTTCCAATTGATATTAATTCATGCCTCAAAGTCATCACACCTTGTACCAATGATAACTTCCAAGAAGAGAAACTTGTTCTGGGAAAAGTGCTCAAAGACCCTTAAGGCAGTGTGTTCAATCAGATTGGTCCACAAGCAGTCCCATGATTTCCATTCAGTTCAGATGTTGCCATCTTAAATTCTTAGTATTTGTAGTTTTGGTTTTATTGACTTTTATATCTTATATAATAAGTTATTATATCATAAGGTTTTATAAGACCTGCTGCTTATAGAACACATGAAAGTGTTCACCTGATTAAAAACACAGAAAAACAAATGAAAAAAATCTTGCTCAAATGTGTTGCAGCAAACTTGTGTGACTAGAGGCCAAAAGTTAATTTGAAGTCTTTTATCTTACATTATGGTATTTTAAGGATGCAGCTTTCTGAGAGAGACAAATCTTCTTCTTCATATGCTTTAGATAGTTCTCATTTAATAGTTGCTAGAAAATATTATGTTTACATGGATGGAGCTGGAACATATTCTTCTCAGCAAAGTATTTCAAGAAGGGAAGAAAAAGTATCCAATGTACTCAGCCCTACTATGAAACTAATTTATAAACACCCATACTTCCATGTGAATGCTATAACCCAACTACAGCCCAAGATGAAGGGAAAAGAGGAGGGGGAGGAGGGGGAGGGGGAGGGGAGGAGGAAGATGGGCAGAGGGAGGGTAATTGGTAGGACCATGGCTAGGGTGCATTTTACAAGGGTACATGTTAAATCTACTAAGTGTAGAATGTAAATGTCTTAACACACACACACACACACAAATAAATTGCTAAAAAATAGCATGTAATGTCTTGAATACATATGTACAGATTACAGCAGTAATATGTTGTGATTTTTTATTACAAGGTGGTATTGACTACAATCTTAAAATATTTACAAAGTTTCTATTACAAATACTACAGTGATGTGTGTTTTTAAAGTATATAAACAAATTTTCATAGAAAGTTAACTCAGTATAAATAAATACATAGAGAGAAATCTGGATTATTAAACAGATTTACTTTATAAAAGTATTTGCCAAAAAAATCTCTTAAAGAGTGAGTTAAATTGTGAAATTGAATTTACATCCATGTTTACAAAGATACTTCGACAAAATAAGGCATCTCTTAGTTAATAAAAATAAAGCATCATTAGAATTATCTTAAAATGTGACACTATGTTTCTTCAATTGTTGAAACACTTAATAACCTAAATTAGAATCATTCTATGCTGGGCTTTTCTTCTGGAAATATACATAAAGCTTGGTAAATTCATTTTTAAGTGTTTCATAGTAGGAATAGAATTATACTGGTTGAGCCACTGAGGCAGACAAAAAGGTCCGTATTTGTTTGGCCATATGTCACAAGGAAGAGATGATTTTATGTTCATAAAACAAGGTCACCAAATTGCTCTTCCCTGCTTTTGTTCAGTCTAAGAATTTCTCACTGATGAGACATGTGGTTCATGTACCTTGAGATCAAACTTCTTGCATTTCTCAGCTTCACATATGCATAAAAAATACATTTGACTCAAAGACAGTTTGTTCATGTAAGGCTGAAATGTCAAATAAGTGGTGCAGAAATTATAGGATTATTTTATAATATTTTATCATGAGGTAATCAAAGAAGACAGATATCCTTCAAGTGCTTTATGGAAGCCATTTAGCTTTTTTTTTTTTTTTTTTAATTTTGAGGATTTCAACCCCATCATGAGGCAACGTTTGAAGGGCAATGCTTTTGAATGTTTTACCTCTTTCCATATTGATTGTTTCTGGTTTCTAATTTGAATCTTAGAAGTTTATATTTTGAGTCTAGAATAATAAACTCAGTAACAGCAGTTGATTCACTTTACCCTATGTTTTTATTCCCTTTAACTAGCCCTTCCCCAAAAGGAGACCACTGTAGTCCAATGAGTAGAAGGATAGAATCACAGAATTTCATAATGTGAGGGCACCTTGGAGCTCATCGAATTTAGTTTTTAAACCAGATGCACAGATCTCCTCTATAACGTCTTTAAACAATAATTCATGAGAGGAAGAATTCGCTAGAACTTCCTTTAACTGGGATGCTAATCTTTTTCACTTATGCTGATTAACAAGCTGCTAATTACTATGATCATTTCAAGTTTAGATTAATTGTTGGTTGGGTGGCATGAGTAGGGCAGATCAAATGTCTCAGACCAAGTAGGTACAACCCAAATGAGGAGTTAAATTGAGGAGTTAAATAACACGTACCAGAGATTCCACAGTTAGAATCCTTCTGATCTGAAAAGAAATACCTTCCATAAATAGAAATATGAAGTCAGTGTTAAGATTGTCTCCTGCTTTTGAATTGACACTTCTGTAGCTCCCCTCATCCACATTTTTAAGTAAAAATAAGTACACATAAGTTACCTTCATTCTCTTGTCTATATCTGGATATGAAAGCTCAGTGATTGTGCCTCAAAGGTGGCTCATTTGTAAATTATTATTCTGGGTCATACTTGGTAAAAAACCCTTTTAGACCAGTAACATCTAGTCCATTCTGCTTGGGCAAATTCAATTATGCAAATTCAGTGTTTTCTAAGATTCTTACTGAAAGAGAATAACGTCACGTGTTGTTCATTATGGGCAGAGACAAGATGTATCCAGGTTATTATGTTTGCGTACACTGTGCACTAGACTCACTTTGATAATTTTGTTCTAGTCACATTCAAACATTGACTCAGCTTATTGATTTGCTCAGGACAAGGAGCAACTTTTGAATTTGTATAGGCAGAAGCTAAAATTGTATTACCAATATAAACATCTAAAATGAACCAAATGAAGTTGAGACTTCCCAGTAAAGAAAAGATTTCCTTCACTTCTCTGAGCTAGAAAAATAGTCATTTACTGACTCTTTGAAAATAGTAATGGTTCAGGAAATCAAAATTCTAATGTTGTCTCTTTTTAACTAGCTGTTTGACCTTGGACAGACCTCTAAATTGCTTCTGAATCTTTGTTTACCACTTTTAAATGGAGGATAATAATCCCTATATTATAGTTCTCATGGGGTTGTGAGGATAAAATATGTGAAATCCAAAAATGTTAATGAGTTTGACAAGGAATATACAAACACGTCTGCAACCAAAACCTATATTCTTCGAAGATTAGAATATTTTATAATCTTTGAGAAAAATGAGAGGATTAGCATAATTGTTTTATGAACGGGGGAGGGTGCCTTTCTACACACATGACCTATTAATCAGCTTGAAAAGTTGTTCTGCCTCATCAGCAAAGTGCCCAATTATTAGTAGTTAAAAGGATCAGAAAATGATGAGAATTGCTGTTTATTTTATAGTCTCCTAACCTCCCTAAGGTGACAATATGCTCACACATTATAATCAGAAGTTCTTAGCAGTTCTTTTTTCCTCTTGAAGCAAATATTTATATGCCCACACCCATATTGTCTTTGTCACACTGTTGGCTGATTGTGCTGATATCACGGATGGACTGTTTGTACTTTCATTGTAGTCACCTGTTTTTTTAAAAATTATTTTTATTAAATCATAACTTTGTACAGTGATGCATTTATGGGGTTCAGGGTACTGCTTTGATATACAATGTGAAATGCTTACTTTTTTATGTTCAATAGTTCAATATCTTACCTAGAAATTCCTTTATGAATTCTGACAAACAAGGTGTTGATCTGAATGTTGGCTATTGTACGTTTAACATTTTATTTTTGCTTTTACTTGAGAAAAATAATGAATCACATAGTAAAAGACTAATATAAGCCTCTTGGTCCTCAGAGGCTTACAGACCATTTTATATCTTCTGTGGGCATATATGATAAAAATAGTAAATAGAATTGGGGATTCATCTTTTCATTAGCTCATTTGTAGCCTCACAGGGATTATCAGATCAGGATTTGTGAACTGAGGTAAGGTATTTCTTTTCTTCTACACTGCTGGAATGTTGGATTGGATACTCATTATTACATGGTAGAGACACCCTTTTTGGAAACACCTTACCATGGGAAGCAGCAATTATCTCAGTCTCAGAGTCAGGCACTTCTAACCTCCAATATTGGAGGCTGTTTTTCAAGAACATGTAGTATTTCTACAATTGGCATAGTTTTTTACATCAGATGGTTTTCCTGGGTAACTATTGACTGGTTGGTGTGCTGTGTTACCTTTCTTTCCTTTTCTTATTCTCTTTCTTAAAATTATAGAAGTGGAATGGCTAGATCTGTCACAAAAGCTTAACAATAATCAATACTGACGCACATTAGCTGAGAATGTGATGATCAAAAAATACAAAGGCCACTATTTTAAATATTACGTTATATAATGCTATATGGAAAATAGTTTATGAAATTAAGTTTATAGGCTAGCACTTAAATAGGCCATGATATGTAGAAACTGAAGCTTATAATATATAGCCATAGAGCGCAAAGTGAGAGATTAAAAATAGAATGCATGATTTTATGAGCAAAGTTGTTTCTAGGGCTAGGTAGACATCCCCCACACAATGCTTTTCCTGGACATCTCAAATCCCATGTCTTCCAAAGCATGTCTCCTATTGGTTTTTCATGATGACATTATTCCTTCCTTCCTGACATTCTACTGTCATGGTCAGTCTCTCGGGGAGAGGATGTAGTCATGTCTCTAAATTCCAAAACTACTTCACTTTTCAGATCACCTGTGTGCAAAAATAGTTCTATACCTACTTGTACTTCTGTCCATTCATATATTGACTCATCTTTGTTTATTGGGATAATTTATTGTCACAATTAAAAGCACTTCATAGAATAAATTTGACCTTCATAGAATAAATCACAAACGCTTGGGATGTTAGGGGTAGAGGGCAAGTACCATCAGATTTCCAACCCTTTGATTTTAAAGATAAATTGAAGCCCTAGAGATGGATTAATTTGCTTATATTTACAAGTTAAAATCCTTTCTAGTACTCTTTCCAAAGACTTAGTGTTGTTGAATACAAATCTGAGAGAGATGGCTATGGTGAGATTTTAGCCTTGAAATTGGCTGGGAGAAAATTTAATCATTAGAACTGACCTACGTGTCATTTCAGAATAGAACAAAACTGCTTTTAAAAATGTGTAAGAGCATTAACATTTGCCTACGTTCGACTTTCTAAAGCTGTTATTCAAACAAATAATGAAGGAGGTTGCTAAGCTAGTTGAAGTAAGTAATCTATTTCAGGTCATTTACTGAAGGTCATTTTGTTACAATATTAAAACAGAAACTTTATGATTAGGAAATGTTGTAATGTTCACATATCGTAAGGAAATCTTTTATTGTCTGTAAACTTCTTTAAAGATACACTGGCCCTTAAAATAGGTTTGAAATCTATTTGGGGGCAGTCTTTAATTTTTCTGTTATTGATATTGTCAAACAAAATCTCAGTTTGTATATTCTGGCCAGAGGCAAGAAAAAGAGAAATTGGTATAGAAAACAAAATTAACTTTTCTTTTCATCCAGAAAAGGACAAAAGAAATGAGTGAGGTAGATAGGAAGGAGAAGTCTTGGTTTGAAGATACTGTTCTGGAGCTGATCATGGTCTGGTGGAAAAAAGTTAAATGTGTTTTCAATGTATGGAAGCATTTAGCTATTTTATCATCATGTAGCGTCCTCTTGCCAAGGAGAGGTGACCAAGTGGCAAATATTAGGAGTAAGCAACGACAAATTGAACTCAGTGGTGTCTTTATCTGACCCACAGAGCTGTTTGTCTTTATGCCAAACCATAACCTGAACTCTGAACGGCTGCGAGGGAGAGAGCTTTAGTTTGGATACCTAGGTACTTTTCAAACCATTGATTTTATGATACAAGCCTGGGACTCGGCAGAGCAGGTATTTCCTGTTCGCTAAAACATCGTGTTAATACTGCTCATATTAGATTTCTACAGTGACAGCTGGGTGGAATTCCCTTACCTCCTAACCCTGACTTTTCTACCATGTCTCTGATCCAGGGGCCCTTAGAGGTATAGGACATCCTGATTATCTTGTTCCTGTATTTCTCCTAACAGACACCTTTTGTTTATTCTATTTTTAAATGGCTGGGACACAAATCACCTGGTAGTTGTGATCCATTTAGTAATGTTAGAGGAAGGAAAATTTGTGTATTCTGTATCCTCTTAGAAATCAAAGTAAAATGTTATGATTTTCATGGTATTATACATATATATGTATATTCAAGTAGTTGTGTATATATTGTCCTGTGAATTAATACTTCACTCCATGTTATAAAAATCGTAATAAATATAACAATACACATTAGCACAAATAGCATACCTTCTCCTCCTTGACATCTTTAATCTTTTTGAACTAAGTATCTGTAGGAAAATATTTGAATCATATTTTTGCAAATCTCTTAGATATTT
Source organism: Nycticebus coucang (assembly GCF_027406575.1). NCBI lineage: Eukaryota > Metazoa > Chordata > Mammalia > Primates > Lorisidae > Nycticebus > Nycticebus coucang. The sequence continues at coordinate 64,063,671 of NC_069780.1, read as the reverse complement.
GCTACTTTCCATATAACATAATAATGGTAATATTAGCTTATTTCATGACTAGGCTTTGTTTTTCCCTGGTGGGTCTACCATACGTGTTAACTTTTTTCCACCCGACCAGTTAACTTTTTTTCCACCAGACCCTGATCAGCTCCAGAACAGTATCTTCAAACTACATTCTAAACTACGCATAAAAGTTTACCACAAAACACACTTGTGGTGTTCTTTCTATTCCAGTGGTCACCAAGAAGCGCCATGTTTCAACAGGGAGTGTCAGCGGAGCATATTCCGAAGTGAGCCTTACTTGTGTTGCTTTTCCTTCCTAGTATGGACATCATTTCAGCCTCTAGTTCTTCTTCATTGGCTGGTTTCTCTAGATGTGTCAGCTCTTCTCCCATCCATGGCTCTGCTACCCTGTTTGTTTGCACCCAACTTCCCGCTGATGGCTGCCAGCTGATCACACCACGTTGGTTCTGTGTTTTATAGAGAAACGTTCATGTGTGGCTGCTGTGTTTGATATTAAATCTGAGATGAACTTCAGGAGGTTTCCTGCTTTTTATTAAAAGCAATTTTGGCTAGGGGCAGCACTATCCTGTTCATAAATCAGGTGTTCTCTGAGATTTAATAATTTAGAATTCACATGAGGATTTGATAGAATAAACATTTCCTTTCTCTGTTTAAGCTTCCTCTTCACTTTCCATTTTTTTTTTTTTTTGTCCTTCTCTTGATTTATTTTATTTTTAAATCTTCTTTGGGGAGATTTGTACAGAGTTCTCTCATGGCTGTGATGATAACATAAAAATAAAAATAAAAATGATAGCTTAGTTTGGTTGAAGTTTAAATTTGATGAGTTTTGTGTTTTCACATCACTATTAGAAGTGTGCTTTTATTTTAGTTGTTTGATTTTTTTTTTTTTAAATCAAAGTTGTATCTTCCAAGTAGTTATTGTCTCTTCCTATTTTAATGACCATTTATTTTAGGGGATGTCCTGGAAAGAAAAGGCTGATAAAAAGTAGAAACAAAAAGTTAAGATTAAAAAATAACAGAAGCCAAAGCAGCCATAAACCTGTTCCATATGTGGTTATAAGCTACATACAAAGCAGAGTTATTGCTGAGGATGACAAACAGTCCTGACAACTCTTCTCAGAAATGTTTCCACTAGAGACTTAGAAGGAATACTTAGAGGATACTTCGTGACATGCAGTGAACACTCTTACTTCATTTATAGATTTGAGTAAGTACGAATACACAGAGATATTTGAAAAGACTATGAGGAGTCGGATGTTTTGCTTATCCCCATATAAAAACAGTAGGTAATGGTGAGAACCAGGTTGGGAGGCCTAATTAAAAAAGGAGGAAGGATTTCTCTGAGAGGGAGACTTTGGTCTGACCCTAACTGACAAGAAGTGGGCAGCTATGTGATGATCTGGGGGCAACAGTGCTCCCGGGAGACAGTCCCGATATCTTGTCCTCTTCGAAGTTTAGATTCCTTGAGCAGATGAATTTTTTTGTGTGTGATGGATGATGTCTTTATCCCTTTACTTACAGTAATGGCTACCATACAAAGGGGATTTAATAAACTTTGGCTAAATGAATCAACTCTACATAAATGGTGTGGTAGATGGAATTTGTGATATCTTTAATAACTTTACTGCACATGCCCCCCTGACATTAAGATGATTTATAAATATTTTCTTGGAATACAGTTTTGACAAAAGGTAAAAGTATAAGATACAGTGACTAATGGGGACATTGCATAGATACGGTAATATTGTCGATGCCTGTGGCCTTCCAAAGTTCTGAACTGACCCACCAGCAGCTATCTGCAAATGCAGAAGAGTGAACAGACCATTTATCCTTTAAATGATCTTCCATAATGACCGTTTCTTTCCAGCCAGGCTGGCACTTTGAAGTTGTAACGACAGAAGATGCTTTGATGTGCTGTATCCCTGCTTGAGGACAGAATCCCATCTTCAGAAGACAGGAGTAGAGATTGTAAAGTTGGCATCCTGTTCTCTCTTTTGAACGACAGAGCAAAGCAAAGGCATGAATTTCCTTAGAAAGCTCTGGTACATGATCAAGTGTTTAACTGAGTTTTCAGAGAATTCTGTTGAACAGTCTTTATGGATTATCTTTATTTGCTGAAATTATTGAGTTATGAATTTTCAAGGAAATGGATTTTAGATTTTACTAATCAATACCCTCTTCAACTAATGGGGAAGAGTAATGTGAGAAATGTGAGAGATCCAGTGATGTGTTTCTGCCAGTGACAGAAACAGGACTAAGCCTGGCCTTCAGATCAGAACCTAGAGACTCTTCCTTGATTCTGTGAAATCAGGTTAAAACAAATATCAAAGACAAAACGTCAGAGGAAAACATGTCGCCAAAAGACAGTTTACAATGGGATGGTGTATTCAGAAAGTTTTTTTGGTTATAGAAATTTGGAGGAATGGAGCTGAGGGAAACTATGGAAAAAAAAGGAAATGGATGTGTGTGTATTTATGCACTACTTCTATTTCCTATGGGCAGACAGACCCTGAGCCGCGGGGGGTGCACTTGATTTGAGAAAATAATCCCTGGAGAGAGTTTTGTGTATGAATCTTTGCAGTCTAAGAAAAGACATTAGTGAATATAAAATGAAAGTGCATAAGCTTATTTTTCAACTTTAGAGCTGAAAGATAAAAGATCACATTTCCACTTCCACTGGGAATATGAATCATCATGATCTCTGACTCCCACACTGGTAAATAGCCAGTAATACAGAATACAGGAATTATAGTAAATCGGTGGTTATGAGTTTGAGTTTGAGCTTTGGAGTCAAACTGATCCAGATTGAATTTCTGGCTTCAGTCACCTGTGTGACCTTCAGCCCCTTAATGAAGCTCTTGGAGTGTCTATTTTTTCATCTTTAAAGTGGGGGATAGTGCCTACTATTTGTCTAATATGAAATATTACACATGAACCAACATAAATAATGTCAGATGCCTCAATATTGATTTTTAAGAACCAGTTCTGCATTATTAATATTTTCACCATGGTAAACCCAAACTCATTGTAAACATAATATTGTGGTAAAAGTCAATTAAATTTCTTTTTGAGATACTTGACTTAAAGATAAAGAAAGCAAACATATAGATTTGAGAAATTCAAGGGAAATGTCTCAGGAAACCTCCTAAGTGGATAATTGCAAACATTTGGAGAATAGGGAGGTTGAATATAGTTTCGCTCCCTGGCTCAGGAAGTATTTCCAATCTAAACAAAGGAAATGAACTTCATTGCACCCTACACAACCTACTTTTGCAAATAAATTGATATGCAACTTAAGGCCATGGAAACATTTTGGGGTTCATTTGTTCTCCAAATCCTCCAATTTTGTTATTCTATATACTTTCAAATTTGCATCTATCTTGAGCTAGGAATGTGTAAATTTTAATGCTAAAAGAATTTCTGAACAAAAGGTTGTAAAAATATAGGCTTTTCCATGGATGAGTATGGCTAAATTATGTTCTCACATTTGTCTGGAATTATTTTTTAAATAATCAGAAAAACACTAAAGACATCACAAATGTAGACTTTGGGGAATACTTTCAACAGGTACATACTAAGGGGGGGGTCACAAGTCATTTATTTTATGTTGCCTTGTTCTTAGCATAAGAGCACATTCATTTAACATTACATGTCTCATTCTGTGTCCTTGAGCAAAATTAAGGACAGTAGTGTTTTGATAAATGGACAGCCCGAGGAGAGGAGAGGAAGGGCTTGTAGGAGGATCTGCTATTGTAACAGCCTTTGTGACCTTTACTCAGGAGCTGTCAGCTGTTCCAACCAGGAGTCTTCACAGTCACTTTCTTGACAATGACATATTCTCTCTCTAAACTGGCAGGATGCTCAGCTCATGAGCTCTATTTTTTTCTCATCCCCACCTTTCCCTCTGCTCCACTAAGCTGCTATGTCCTTTCCTCTGTGGCCCTGCCATGTAGATTTATGACTTTAAAGCCAGGCCACAGCTATTGGCTCCCCTATCAACTTTGTACTTTTCCTACTAACGTTAGATTTACTTTCTAAAATTATTTTCCTTCATTTCCTTTGGGAGTATGAATAAGGATTTGCTACAGTGAAAAATTATTTTCAACGTAATGGTCAAATTTGTATATACATACCTATTTAATTATTCCTATATAGGCACTCCATAAAACAAATTCATATATTTTTTAAAGTATACTTTAGGAAGCCAACATTGGGTCCACAAAATGACAAAGAAATGACTTACAGTATTTACAGCAGTGATTTTAAAACTATCTTGGAGCACCCGAGCATGTTTGTGTGTTTCGTAAGGTAGCAATACATAACACTAGGAACGGAGGACTTACCTAGTTGAAGTGATTGAGACAAAAATAGTCTGTAAGCCTGACCCCTGTCCACTTTCTGATTCCCAGAAGACCCAATTTGAAAGCCAGTTGTTGATTGAAACAGCAGCAGATAGGAAGTAAAATGATTACTCCATAGTATTAATTAAACTTGCCATTGTCAGCAATATCAGAGGTGATCTTTGGTGGTAGAACTAGTAGTTCTTTGCCTTAATTAAATGTCTCACGTTTACCTGTTGCATTTCTTATCGAGCAGCTATCAGAAATGTGGCTGGACCTAGTTTATATGTGTTTAGTTATAAGCGTTATCAGTCCCTGTAAGATAAGTGCTTACGACTGAGGAAATTTGAACTCTGATCCTATTTACCATGCTTCAATGTGTATATTTATTTTATGTTGCCTTGTTCATAGCATAAGAGTATATTCATTTCACATTACAGGTCTTATTTTGTGTCCTTGAGCAAAACAAAGGACAGTAGTGCTTTGATCTCTATTGGATGATGGTAATCTTCAGAATTACAAGAGACTTTATTTCAAAATCGTGAATAGTCAGTTCTTTGTTCTACAGGTGTTCCTAAGGTTGCCATACATAAGAAAATTAAAAAAAATTCATATTATATTTGATATATTTATATTTACATAGCAACACATAGAGAAATATTTTGTAAAATCTTATAATGAATTTTGTAAATAAAGGTATGTTTCGCTACAATTTCCCATTTTCTCTGTGTATGTAGGTATATATGTATGGTGACCGCTGGGTCACCTGAATTTTTGGGAAGTTTCAATGATAATTTATTTTTCTCTATTCTCTATTCTCTATTCTTTTTCAGATTAAAATGTGTCTTTATTTGGTATTTTCATATGAAATATCATGTAAAAAATTATATATCATATGCTGGCCTCTTACAAAACAAATAATATGCTATAAAATAAAATTTTATGAGGACCCATTTTAAGTCTAATTGAGACCCTTTTAATTAATAAAAAGCCACAAAACGGTCTGGACATAATGAGTCCCTTTATTTTTAAATTAGTTGGAGTAATGCTAGCTGCTACAACAAATAAACCACATAATTTCAATGGCTTTAAACAACCAAAAGTTTGTTTTTTAAATCATGTGACTGTTCATTGTTGGTCAGTGTCCCTAGCTGGCTGGTAGGCTATCTTGCACTTGTTGATTCTGGGTCCAAATTCCTGAGTCCTTCCCTGCTAGCTCCCAGCCAGAGAAAGGAGGTGATAAGGTAACCCAGTTCTTAACCATGTTGGCCTTCAATTCACACATCTATTCACAGTATGTTTACAAGAATGAACGTTCCCCCCTTCATACAAAGGGGCTGGAAAAATGTGGTTTCTGTGTGGGTAGTTGCTTCTTGAGACTAACTGATACATTGGAAAGAGGAAAACAAACTTTTGGTGAATAGTTAATTGCCACAGTCATAAATCTAAATCTCAGAAACGCTATTATAAAAAATAGTTCACTGAGATGTTGCATTATCTTAGTGTTCTATAGGCCAAATCCTGAGGAAAATAACATAATTTTAAAAGAAATGTTATAAAAGCAAAATAACAAAATAGGAATTGAATATCAGTGTTAAATTTAGTTTATTACTATTAAAATATTTTATCTTCTTCATTGGTTAATTGCTAGCATTTTATTTAAAACAAATTTTGTTTTTGTGTACTAGAATTTATTTGTGTTTTTCCATAATAAACATGGGTAACTGTAATGTATCTCTAAATCTTTGGAAAATGAGAAAAAATGAGATGCAGACAATGCAAAATTTTTGTCTGTATGAAATGCAAACAAATGAAAATTTACTCTCAAGCTATATTTTGCTGAATAATTTTATTTATTCATGAATTTATTCAAATAGTAAAAAGTAAAAGATAAAAATGTTTATGTTCTGATTTCTTATTATCCTGTATTTCTGAGTTGTAAGTTTCCATTTTAGTTCATTTTTCTGTGTGGTTTTGGCCAAAAGTGACTCTTTCTGCCTTTTTTCTTTGTGGTTTGGCCGCACTTTTTGCCCTCCTTTATGCATCCTTGTCCATTTTTCCTTCCTTTAGCCTTGCAGTCTTCTAATCTGTGTCTGTTCATTTCTTACCATTTCCCTACAGGTCTCTGTCTCTCTCTTCTATTTCTCGTTTATGGAGTTCCTCCTCTATGGACAATGGAGAATGGTGAGATTTAGATTAGATATCAGTGGTACTGAAATGTAAATGTCTCAGTAAAAACATCCATAGCCTTGCTGTGGAGGGCAGGTGTTCAGTGATAAAAACCAGTGGGATCACTGTATGCATTTCTGTGACAATATGTTCATCACATCCCTGTTCAGTCTTATCCCAGAATTAACTTAAGCAAGAACATGAACCACGGACTTTCAAAATGTTCATGTTTATTCAATGTTTTCTTCCTCTTGCTATATTTTTTCTTTCAGTGACAACCTATTTCTTCCACTCAGTTACTTGCTCTGTCTCCTGAAATACTTTTCTTTTGTAGGTTTTTAGTAGTCCAATTCCCATTCATAGTAAAGTAGGGATGTTGTCATAGCCTTAAATGACAATGACTCGAATCACTGAAAACACACAAAGAAGGTAGTAAGATTTCAGTCATCTGTAGTCTAAATTTTTAGGTCTAGAAAACTATTTTTTTTTTGAACACTTATTTGTAAATCAGTTCTTGCTAGAAATGTCAGAAATCAGAGACCCAGATAGGACAGTTCCATCCATGTCCAGAAGTCTCTAGAGAGTTTGGTTGTGTGAGCAAGAATTCAGGGAAAAGAATTCTGTACATGTCAAAATGTACAGAAGAAAAATCATGCCAATGAAAAATATGGGCAGCTTTTCTTTGAAATATGTTTTTTTTTTTTTTTTTTACTATAGCACATGACCAAAGTTTGAAGGGTAGCATAACATGAATAGCAGTGGTAATAAGATAAGCAAAGTAATTCTGCAAAAAGTAAATTGGGAGATCAAAAAGAGAGAAGAGATGTTTGAATCATTTCTGGGTCAGCTCTATAGAAAAGGTTTCAAGGATCTCTACATGGTCACTATAAAGAAAATGTGACCTTTTTTATAAAATGTCGTTTTTTTCCTTTGAGTAAATACCTAACAGTGGGATTGCTGGATCAAAAGGTAGGTCTGCTTTTAATTCTCTAAGGTATCTTCTGCTTTCCATAGGGGCTGAACTAGTTTGCAATCCCCCCAGCAGTGAATGAGTGTTCCTTTCTCTCGGCATCCATGGCAGCATCTATTGCTTTGGGATTTTTGATATAAGCCATTCTTATGGTGTTTGGTGATATCTCACTGTGATTTTGATTTGCATTTCCCTCATGATTAGGTTGTGAGCATTTTTTCACGTGTTTGTAGGACATCAGATTAACTTCATTTGTTCGTGTCTCTTGCCCACTTTTTAATGAGGTTTGTTTGATTTTTTTTCTTGGTGATTTACTTGAGTTTTTTTGGTAAATTCTGGTTATTAGCTCTTTATCAAATGTATAGCATGCAAATACTTTTCCCCATTCTGTAGGTTGTCTATTTACTCTGTTAATTGTGCTCCTAGATGTGCAAAAACTTTTTTTTTTTTTTTTTGTAGAGACAGAGTTTCACTTTATCGCCCTCGGTAGAGTGCCGTAGTGTCACACAGCTCACAGCAACCTCCAACTCCTGGGCCTAGGCGATTCTCCTGCCTCAGCCTCCCAAGTAGCTGGGACTACAGGCGCCCGCCACAACGCCCGGCTATTTGTTTTTTTGTTGCAGTTTGGCCAGGGCCGGGTTTGAACCTGCCACCCTCGGTATATGGGGCCGGCGCCCTGCTCACTGAGCCACAGGCGCCGCCCACAAAAACTTTTTAATTTGATCAGGTTACATTTGATAATTTTTGTTGTTGCTGTGATTGCCATTGGGGTCTTCCTCGTAAATTCCTTCCCTAGGCTGATACTGATAAAAGTTTTTCTAGCACTTCTTACAGTTTCATGCCTTAGGTTTAAGTCTTTTTTTTTTTTTTTTTGTAGAGACAGAGTCTCACTTTACTGCCCTCGGTAGAGTGCCGTGGTGTCACACGGCTCACAGCAACCTCCAGCTCTTGGGCTTATGTGATTCTCTTGCCTCAGCCTCCCGAGCAGCTGGGACTACAGGTGCCCGCCACAACGCCTGGCTATTTTTTTGTTGTTGCAGTTTGGCCGGGGCTGGGTTTGAACCTGCCACCCTCGGCATATGGGGCCAGCGCCCTACTCACTGAGCCACAGGTGCTGTCCAGGTTTAAGTCTTTTATGCATTGTGAATTAATTTTTGTGAGTAGTGAGAGGTGAGGATCCTGTTTCAGTCTTTTACAAGTGGCTATCCAGTTTTCCCAGCACCATTTGTTAAATAGGGATTTGTTTCCCCAGTATATGTTTTTGTCTGCTTTATCAAAGATCAGATGGGCGTATGAGGTTTCATCTCTGAGTTCTCTGTTCTGATCCCTAGGTCTATGTCTCTATTTCTGTGCCAGTAACATGCTGTTTTGTTTACCATTTTCTTGTACCATAGATTGAAGTCTAGTAATATAATGTTTCTTAATTTTTTTTTTTTTTTTTTTGTGAGACAAAGTCTCACTTTGATGCCCTTGGTGCTGAGACAGCAGTTCACAGCAACCTCAAACTCTTGGGCTCAAGTGATTCTCTTACCTCAGCCTCCTTAGGAGCTGAGACTATAAGCACCTGTGGCCACACCTGGCTATTTTTAGACACAGGGTCTTGCTCTTGCTCAGGTTGGTCTTGAACTCGTGTGCTCAAGTAATCCACCTGCCTTGGCCTCCTGGAGTGCTGGATTTTTTTCTTATTATATAAGGTAATCTTGGCTATTTGAGGTCTCTTTCATATAAAGTATAGATCTAGTTTTTCTAGGTCAGTGAAAAATGATGTTTGTATTTTGATGGGGATTGCATTGAGTCCATAGATAACTTTGGGTACCACAGCCATTTTAACAATGTTGACTCTGCCAATTTGTGAGCATGATGTTTTTCCATCTGTTTACATCTCTGTGATTTCTTTCCCCAGTGTTTCATAGTTCTCCTCATGGGGGTCTTTCACCTCATTTTTTAATGTATATTGCTAGGTATTTTATTTTCTTTGTTGGCTCTGTGAAAGGAATTGGGTCTTGAATTTGATTTGCAGCTTCATTGGTTTTGGTGATACTAAAGCTACTGATTTGTATAGATTGATTTTGTAGCCTGAGATTTTGCTGAATTTATTTATTTATTGGAGTTTTTTTTTTTTTTTTTTTTTTGGCCAGGGCCAGATTTGAACCTGCCACCTCAGGTATATGGGGCCAGTGTCCTACTCCTTTGAGCCACAGGCACTGCCCTTGCTGAATTTAGTTGAATCTTTAGGGTTTTCTAGATATAAGGTCAGATCATCATCAAAGGGCAATAATTTGATATTTTCTTCCTTTATTTGGATCCCCTTGATTTCCTTCTCTTGCCTGATTGCTTTGGCAAGGACTTCCAGCACTATGTTGAATAAAAGTGGTAAAAGTGGGCAAACCTTGTCTGGTTCCAGTTCTAACCAGAAATCGTTTCATTTTTCCCCATTAAATATGGTGTTGGCTGTACGCTTGTCATATATAGGCATTATAATTTAGGTATGTCTTATTTAAAACTATTTTATTGAGTGTCGTCATCATGAAAGGGTGCTAAATTTTGTCAAATGCTTTCTTCGCATTGATTGAAAGGATCATATGGTCTTTGTTTTGGTATCTATTTATGTCATGAATTACAATTTTAACTTTGCAAATATTGAACTATCCTTGCATGTCTGGGATGAAGCCCACTTGGTTGTGGTGAATTAATTTTTGATGTGAAGCTGAATTTGGTTTGCTAAGATTTTGTTGAGAATTTTTGTATCTATTCATATCTGGTCCAGAAAATTTTTTAGTTAGAATAATTTTTATTGCTGCCTTAATTTTGGTGTGTGATATTGTTCTGCTCAGGTGATATATTTCCTCATGATTGAGGCTAGGAAGGTTGTATGCTTCCAAGAATTTGACCATATCCTCTACATTTTCAAGTTTATGAGTGTAAAGATTTTTACGATATCCTGATATGGTTTTGAATGTCTGTGATATTTGTTGTAGATATTTCCTTTTTCATTTTTAACTGAGCTTCTTAGAGTCCTTTCTTTTCTGTTTCTAATTAATTTGGCCAGTTAATATTATTTATCTTTTCAAATCTTTTACTCCATTAATCTTCTGGATAGTTTTTTTTTATTCTCAGTTTCATTTATTTCTGCTCTGATATTGGTTATTTCTTTTCTTCTGGTTTTGGAATGAGTTTGTTCTTTTCCCCCCAGTTCCTTAAGATGATTCATTAGATTTTTGTTTTCTGATATTTCTGTCTTTTGGATGTAAGGCTATGAGTTTTTCCCTCAGGACAGCATTTGCTGTGCCTCGCAGACTTTGATAACTTGTATCTCCATTGTCAGTTTGAAGAATCTTTTGATTTCTGTCTTTATCTCTTCATTGACCTAACTATCATGCAACAATAGATTGTTTAGTTTCTGTGATGTTGTATAGGGATGGGTGTTTCTGTTGGAATTTTTCTAGTTTTATTCCACTGTGGTCTGAGAAGATATATAGTATGATTACTATTTATTTTTAATTTGTTGTGACATGATCTGTGGCCTAGGATGTAATCAATCTTAGAGAATGTTCATGACCTGATAAGAACATATATTCTGCAGTTAGATATTTACTCAAGGAAAAATAGACATTTTGTAAAAAGACTCTTACACTCAAATGTTTATAACAGCATGTTTCACAATAGCAAAGTGGTGGGAAGAACACAAGTGCCCGTCAATCCACCTGAGTGGATTAATAAGTTGTGGTATATGCATACCATGGAATACCATTTAACTACAAAAATGACGATTTATATCTTTTGTAGCAACATGGATGGAATTAGAGACCATTCTTCTAAGTGAAGTATCACAAGAATGGAAAAACAAGCACTACCTCTACTCAAAATAAATTGGAACTAGTTAATCAACTGTCAGGTACATGTTTGGAAGCAAATCCATTAAGTAGGTGGGAGAAGAGGAGGGATAGGGTAAATTCACACCTATCTGATGCAATGCACATATTCTGGGTGAAGGGTACACTTGTAATCTTGACTTAAAATATGTGAAAGCAAATTATGAAACCAAAATTATGTACGCCTATAATATTCTGCAATTATTACAATAATTCATTAAATTGACAAAGAACCTTAAAAAATAAATAGAAAAGAGTTTATGAAACAAATATAGTTCTAAAATCAATACTTAGATTCCTAAGGCACTTAATATAATTCTAAATACTATGTGTTAAAATAAATCCCATTTTCATTTCCATTATATATAAAGAAATAGTCCCTAGTTTCTCTTTATTTTTGCTTCTCACACTTTAAAAAGTTTGTTGTTTCCTTGACTTTAATTAGTTTTTCCTCTCCCTCTTTTTTCTTAATGCCAAATATGTGTGTTAAAAACATTAATGATTTTAAGTAGAAAATGTGAAGCACCAATCACTTCTCTTAGAAGGTTCTAGAACACACAGGAGTAGGTTTCACAGAACTGCCCACTATCATGGTCAGCTCCATGGCACAAAGACACGTTTAGGTGCCACATGATCAATAAGTTCTGTGATCTTCTTTGTGTATATCCAGCACAGGGAATTGTATGAGACTTATTTTGGCTTACATAAATTTCAGATTTTGTTCACAGTATAAAACAATCTTGGAATATTATAAATTCAAGTGATTAGGGAATTACTCATGTGGTCTGAATATCAGAAATCCCTCTAATTTTCAGGTTCCTTGACTTATCTGGATCAACAATCAAGCTAGGTTAACTCATTCTGTTTTCACACAAGGTGTCACTGTTAGTCAACAAGATGCAATGGAAACAATAGTAATGTGGAAACAATAGTAACTTCTGATACTCTATCATAGAGTTATGAAACATATTAAAATGCACTTTTTGCTGCATTATTTGCAAGTTTTTTTGTGGTGACTTAGGTATATAGAAAATATGCTTGGTTTAAAAGGTGTCACATCATGATAACTGGCCTTCTGGTATTCATATCACTTATATAAAATACATGTTTGTCAGCATGTGTGATACTAGGGTTTTTGTACCTAGGGTTAACATAGGCACAAAACAGCCTCCTATCATAATAAGATATATCATGTGTGAGGAACTTAGAGGTGGAAGATATTGGTTCAGGTTCCGATCATCCCACTTAGCGCTTTTATGACCTCGATCACGTCATTTAACCTTGCTAAGCCTTGGTTTTCCTATTTAAAAGTTGGGATATTACTTCCTATTTCAATGGGTTGCTGGAAATGTTGTTTATTTTTCACATTCTTTCTCATTTCATGAAGAATTTTGAGTGATAGGCATATATTTAAAGATAAAATAAAATGTATTTGCCACCGCTTTGTAGATTATACAAATATAAGCCACCAGCCATCAGTGTCAGGCCATTTGGATTCATGAGGGGGTCTGTCACTCAGAATAAAAGTGATATTCTAAGCAGATATTTTGGAAACTTCCATTTAATAATTTCAAATAAAATGAAATTTGTCCATCTGTGATATAAACTAGTCATAGGTGCCAATTTAAAATAAAACTATAGAAAAGGAGATTGTCCAAGACCTTTTTTATTGAAAATCATTTGCCACTAATAAAAATATTAGACTCAGATAGTTAAAGTCTGTTACTGGAAAAGCACATGCATAATGACAAAAAGCTCTTAAGGATTAAGTGATTCTTGATAACATTGTGTTTTGTTAGTCAGAGTAAACATGTACAAACATTTGAGACAGAATAAACCTCTAGTGTGAGTCTTTTTTTCAGGTTGAGACAATGTGTATAGGATTGGTTAATACCTTACAATAACACAGAGGCTTTGAAATAATCAGTGGCCTTCTGGCTCCTTCCTGTAATTCCTTTTATTGTCATGTGCCGTTTGCCTTAATCTTGGGTTACTAGCCCTTCTTATCTGCCCTCTGCATCTAAAGCTTCCAGGAAGATTGCTCTGGCATGGCCTAATAGCTTTTATCAGCTCACCCAATGGCTCTATGCCTTGATGCTTGAAACCGGAAGTTAACCACATGGTGCCAAGCCCTTCTGAACAACTCCGCTGCTCTCCCTTGTAAATAATGGCTGTTGATACCCAGGAAGCCATGACAGGCTCCCCATCCCTTCTGCAAAAGTGAAATGGAATCTAAATACTGAAACTAGGTGCTAGAGCCATACCTGCTCCCACTCCCATTGCTCAATGTTATCTTATTAAGGAGAAATCACTGGGTATGTTGTGCACTGTAACAAGATTAGGCCCTCACTCTCTTTTGTCTTATATTTTAAGCTCCAGTTATTTCCTTCTCTAGTATCTATGTAGTATATTTGGCTGATAGTCAAGTTGTTTCTATTTCTGCTTTTGTGACCAGCATGCTTATTTTCCCATTTTCTATTAAAAAGTTGTTTAGGAAAATTTATGTTTCTTTTAAATTATAAATAATAATAAAAACCCCCTACTTCCTAAACAATGAAACTATTTAAAAACATTTACTTGACATTATAGTTCATGACACAAAGAAAAATGATAAAAAAATCATGAAATATGTTTTCTCCCTTCTTTATAGTAGATGGAACTGCATTGCCAGTGAATACATGAGAAATACAGTCTTGATAAGAAATATAGTCTTTCCCATAAACTTGATATCCAACAACTATAATTTCCCCCCAAATTTATAGAGTTTAGAGACTTACATGAGAGAAAGAGAGAGAATGAGAATACACTTTGGTGGTTAAAGTGTCCTGATTTCAAGGTAGGGTTTATATGGATGAATTCTGGGGTTTCCACTTACCAGTTATGTATCGTTGAACAGTTGCTTAAACTCCCGAAGATTCCATTTACTCATATTTAAAATAGTGCTGCTGTCCCTAATGCAGACAATTTTGCAATGACAAAATAAGGCAAAAGGGTAAAGTACCAAATAAAACATTGGACACATAGCAGCAGCTACTGCTGTTGTTTTTTATGAACAAACTGAGAAAGAAGGGAAGCTAACCTAGAAGGTTGGCTTTTGTAGGTTCCTTTCTGATAAGATCAGTTTAGAAAACAACTCTCACAGAGACCGTAATGTCTAGGCAGAGAACAGACGACTGGCTGGAAGAGCCAGGCTGGGGGGCTAAGTTTTATGTTGCGAAAACCACAGTCTCAAATTTCAGAGTTTATTTCTTTCTGGCATTTTGCAGCAGTGTGGGATATGACAGCACTACCTGTCTTGAACAGGTTCAGTTACTTCATTGCACTTAATAATAAGTCACCTCACTTTTTAATCAATGGAACTTCTGCATATCTTAATTACATGCTTACAGGAAGAATTCTCTCCGTCTCTGCTCCTCCCTCTAAACAAAGAATTTACTTCCCATATGATAGATTTATTATAAAAGCTGAAAGAATTCCAGTTTAAAAATAATATAGTGACTGATTGAAAAGCTGTTATATACTTTCATGTTCTCCTCCTTACCCTTTTGCATTTACATGTATCCCTCTAAAAAAGAAACAGCATTCATCTTCAGTTTGCTTCATGCCTTTCACTCCTTTATATTTTATTAGCCTAGCCATTTCCTTTGCTTAAATTTAGCATTTATCAATCACAGCTAGCAGTGCATGTTATGGTGTTAACAGAAAATTCCACAGCACCCTCTTCACACTGGGGAAGGGGAACATCTGCTACTTCCGTATCAGGATGTCAAGATTTAGAGGTCAATGTGTTTCTCCATCAAGGCTTAAGGCTTTGGGGATCCGGGAAGTGTCAGGCTCCAAGTAGCACAATGAATGGCAGCTGCTGACGGTAGTTTTGCCTGTTCTCAGCAGGGGACATTGCTCTACAGCATAATGAGCTGAGACTTAGTGTGCTAAACACACCAAGCTTGGATAGTGAGGCAGGCTGTGCCTTTCTCCTCCCCTGCTTCTGAATTGCATGTTCATTTTGGAAGAAATCATATTGGGGTCTTCATTAGTGGCACCCTGCAGGGGGAAGACACCATGAAGGCCGATAAGCACTTTGGCTAAAAAATGATCAGTCTTTGTGCAGGGAATTGAAGGTTTAAGTTGCCTGAACTGTGAAGAGTCTGAAGAGTGATTATGTTAAGCAAGTACATGTAATGTGTATCCGTAACATGGAATCAAATTACTAGGGTCAGTAACTGTCTGGCTTTCCCTGTGCATTAGATGAAGACATAACATTGCATTTGTGCTGGGCACTTCTTGATGCCACATGGTGTCAACGCTGTCCAGTCATCTGTACTTCACAGCATGTCACCTCTAATTTCATGGGATTATCTGTGCTATTGCTTGATTAGATACTCATGATCTTGAGCTTCCTTTGAACTCACAGCAGGACAGCGCAAAGTCATTACTGCAAACACTTCTGTGCTTCTTGTGTTATATACAAAATTATTATTGCCATCATTTAGAAAGGTGGATACATGCCACTGTCATGTTTCTAAAAGTCTGCATTTATTTGCTTATAAGGGAAGCTACGGTGAGGGAAAACACTGAACACAACAAATGTTTTTGAGGACTAGTGTTAGGTGTCAAGGCAGTGAATGAGCATTAGAAATGTATATAGGACAGCTGTTTTCAAAGTGCGGTCCCCTGGTTGCCAGTATCAGAATCATCTAGGAATAATAAGAAATGCAAATCCCACTGTGTCAGAAGCTCTGGGGTGAGACTTGTCAGTCAGTGTTTTAGCAAGTCTTTCGGGTGATTCTGAAGCATGCTGAAGTTGGAGAAACACTGTGAAAGCACTTACGGAGTACAAGAATGCCAGAGATCCATATGTCTGGGGGATAGAGGTAGACAGGACCGACAAAGGAGCTGCCCCCAGGAACCCTATTGAATTACGAGGAAATATGTGGTTCTTTGCCCTGATGAAATATACATATCACACAGAGCCTATAATTATTGCAGATACCAGTATATTCTTCATTTGGATTAGCTTGTTATTTTCTTTTGTGTCGGAGAATGATTAACAAGAGGTACATGATTCCTTTGTGCATTTCAGAACCATTCCTCTTGCAATATGTATATCCATGGCCATCGTCACCATTGGCTACGTGCTGACAAATGTGGCCTACTTTACCACCATTAGCGCCGAGGAGCTGTTGCTTTCAAATGCAGTGGCAGTGGTAAGTCTAGGTTGGGAAAATGCCAATTGAAATTTAGGTTAATGAGTTGATTCAATTTTATAGTAGGTCCCTCTAGCAGAAAGCGTTTTGAAATTTAGTAATCTTTTCTTGACCTGAATGATAATGAAAGTGTTTAAAAAATTTAGAGCACAGCTTAGCATAGTCCATGTGACTGGTATAGCTAAAGTCCTATATGATTTTTCTTTATTTTTAATTTCTTGTAAAACATTTCCACACGGACATGCTTAAAAATCTGTCCCGGCATTATTGAGTGGAAGGCATTATTCTTCAATGCCTTTAAGCATAGTGGGAAGTCATGGAATCTAAATGAATGTGGGGCGGGGTTTTTTTTGTATGAAAATTGCAATTTATTCGGCATTCTTTCCTATTTATAAAATTTTCAAGTTCTAACAGAAAATCATTTCCCCAAAGTACCACTTAAGAATTTTCATGTGGACAATAGACATTTGTTTTCCTGGTATATCTTTTTGAATACTAGTCCTGAGATATTAATATACTTGGGAAATACTGTGTTATTTCAAGTTAAACAGAGTTGTTATGTGTTGTTATAGTACTTCTCAGAATATTAAAGATACTAATGTGCATTTTAACCCCCTAAGAAGTGGATACAGATAATTTTACAGCATTTTCCAGAATTTATTGACACCAGGAAGATCTTTGTCCCCGAAGATCATGTTATTCTCTGACACATACTTTTATTTTGTATAAAAACTTAGCAAGTGAGAGACCATTCACTCATGACCCTGTGACAATGAAGGGCAAAAAATTAACTTCCCATCTCTTGAAGTCAGCTCCTTTTAAAATAGTCAGTATTACTTCATATCAGCAGCATTCACAAGGAATAAATTATCCCATTTTGTGTGAACCTGTGTACAAGTTCACTATATTTTAAAGGCTTTGCCCACTGTTCTAACTCTGTGGACAATATAAATTTGTTAATAAAATTTCTGACCAGATGCTCAAATATATAATGCTTGATGTTGGGTTATTTGTCTCATCTTTCTAGACAGAGGACGGTGCTTACTCTTTGGAAATAATGTGGTCCATTCATTATATAGCACCAGCTGCATCAAGTAAAACTTAAGAATCCACATAATTTTGGGGAAAAATACATCTTCATGGGAATTTGCAATGTTGAACATGTCATGGCATAAAAGAAAATTTCACAAGTTTTGTTTATCATTCATATTTTCTGTAGCTTGTTGAACTTGTTATTTGTGCTCTAGACTTGTTATAGGGAGTCGCAAAAGGAAGTGGTAGGATACCTAACGGGGAGGGAGAGACTCCATAAACTGGGTTCAGCCGGTATGATTTTTCCTGAAAAAAGAAAAATTTCAGTGGTGCTTATATATATGGCATAAATTATTAAGTCATCAATTATTTTATTGACCTCCTGACAGTGGGATTGGTATGTGAAACAAGTGCCTGTAATAATTCTCAGTGTACATTTGTACTTCACTATAAAAATGTGGCTTTCCGGCCTAAGGAGAAGATATTTGCAGAAGGATTTCTGTCTCCAAAAGTAGAACATCTGAATTGAGCTTTTTCCACTTACCAGAGTCAGAGATGATACACATCAGAGTTGATAAAGATTCAGTAAATGGATCATTGCTTTTTGAAAGGAGAGAAGGTGCTTGTTTAGACCTTTGCCTATAGTTTTGCAACAAACAATGCCATGGCACCTGCTTTTGATTATTGTTGGTGGAGTGAGTCTGACCCTAACCAAAGAGAAGGATTTAAAAACATACACGTATCGCCAGGCTAATAGAAAGTCATAGAGCAAGTTTGGCCTAAATTGTTTCATTTTATTTCACTTCTAGCAGAGCATTAATTTGCTTCGTTCTTTCTTTCACTAGACCTTTTCTGAGCGGCTACTGGGAAATTTCTCATTAGCAGTTCCGATCTTTGTTGCCCTCTCCTGCTTTGGCTCCATGAATGGTGGTGTGTTTGCTGTCTCCAGGTGAGTGAGTTCACATATTTCCAGAAACACATTTCTGTTTTTGAGATTGGATGTGATAAGGATAACTTTAAAAAGAAAAGAAATAGTGCCTCCAAACCTTTGTTTTTAAAGGGACATGCAAGATTGCAGTGTTGGTTCAAGTATCAATAGCAGGTTATATTCTGCCCATTAGAGGGCACTGCTTGTCTATGCATAGCCCACTCTGAGCACGGACATGGGGTTTTTAATAGTGTGTCTATAGAGTCTAAAAACAGCTTTCCTTTTCTGAAGATAAAATCTTTTGTTTCTCTAAAGATATCAAGATAAAAGTCAAGTAAGAGACACTAAAAAATCACCACCCCACCATCTGTATCCCCTTTGTTTGGTTTGATTCAGAAGGTCCTTTGAAAAAAATTGAAAATTGTTTTTATAGTTCTATGTTTATTTAATTCATTTTTCATCTGTAAGGGGAAATGAATGTACTATATATATATGACTTAAATTCATTGTTACTTAGTATTAACTATGAAAATATTGAAACCCAATCAGATAAATGTGAATACTGTATGTGTGTTTATACACATATGTGCATGTACACTGTGCACATGTATGTACACATGTATGTGCATACACAAGATACATACAATATTAAGAATTTAAAAATAAATTCAGCATCTGCTATTTATATTTAGGGGGAGCTATCCTGACTCAGACATTGCTGTTGTTTCTCCTCAAGGAATAATCCAATCTTGCCAGATTTTGTAAAATTCAAATTTAGATTTCTTATTCTCTGACTTCTCTGAAAAGCAAACCTAAGTAAATCACCAAAGAAATGCTAAACCATTTGGTATGAAAAAGATGCAAGTTTTCTTCTGGATTTCTGGATTTCCCCTTGAAAATGATCAATGATATAGTCAACTCCACCCACATTTTTTTCCCATCAGGTTATTCTATGTTGCGTCTCGAGAGGGTCACCTTCCAGAAATCCTCTCCATGATTCATGTCCGCAAGCACACTCCTCTTCCAGCTGTTATTGTTTTGGTAATGCATATTAACAAGTATATCTAGACATAACCTCAAATAACAGGTTAGCAAAAAGGAATTCAAGTCAGACTTTAGAGAATGCTTTACTTTCTCATTCATTACTAACGTGTGCCAGGGTGGAGTATGGGAGGTGGGATGTTTTCCCCACTTCCCTTTACTCAGCGTTTCTGATGTGCATCCTATGCTTTGGGGCAATAACAGCATCACTTCTCTTGTACCTTTGCAGAAATATGCAAAGGCCTAAGGAAAATGGCCAGTGTGGCTTCTCTCTCTGACATTAAGCCTCATAAAAAGGATGTAGAATACTAGGTCCCAACTACTTATGGAGAATAAAGCTAAAAAAACTCCAGTCCAAAAAACACCCAGCTGTCTCATCATAGGCACCTCATATGAAACGCACACAAAATTATTCAAATAATTGATAAAAATCGTTCAGTGCGATGACTCTGATTAAAAGTGAAACATTTGAGAGCAAACCTACAGGATAAAAATAAAAGCACTAAAATTTAAATTTGAGGCATAGAATTTTTTATGCAGAGAAAAGTGTTTGTGAAATATGGGCTACAAAAGACAGTATAAAGTGTAAAAGCCTTTAAATACCCGTGGTCATGTTATATTCATTTTCCCGTACGATTTTGTAACATTTTTTTTTTTGACTGGAATCTGTTGTCAGGAGCACCATAGAGTACGTTGGGCATTTTTTTCATGCATTTAATTTGTTTCAGAATGTTTCCTTGAAATTTCTTTTTAAAGTACATGTACTCCCCGTGCGGAATCTGCAAGTTAACATCACTTGTGGGAACAGAATGTATTATTCCGTGAAGAGGGCTTTCGTTGTAAGCTTTTGCTATCAGTCATGCTGTCCTTGGCATGAGCAGCTGCAGGGACTTGCTAAGCTGATCTCCGCGCTTCATTCTTTTCCCTGGTCTTGAGGTCACCCACGTAGAGAGTAAATGTGGAGGAATAAAGGTCAATGTTTTGCCATCAAGAGCCATCACAATCACCCTTAAGTGACTGTGGGGTTTTTTATGTGTGTGTGTATAGCCAAGAGCTCATCAGAGAGCATTTGCAGACCTTTTTGTGAATTTTCTAATTGGGTGCACTTTTAGTGTTTATTATTGGCTATTTACTAAGCATCTCAGTCTCTGGGTCTTTAAACTTCGAATCATTGAATATCCTTTCTTTTGCTCTCTGAAGATATGTTCTCTTCTTTCAAGTGTAGGAGGAACTAAAACCAAAATCAAACATTCATGTAAGATTCCACTTGAATAAAGCATGATGACGGTGGTACTCTTACACTGTTACTGATGTCTTGTAAGAGCAGAACATAGAAAAGAGGGTAGTCCAATTGTGATTTTAATCAGGATGCGAGTTTATCAGTATAAATAATTATTTGACAAAGATAATGATGTGTAGGAATGTTGCTGTTTGTTTTCACCTCTGTTCTCATTTAATTCACCAAGCTTGGTTTTTCTCCCTCCCCACCCCAGCATCCTTTGACGTTGATAATGCTCTTCTCTGGAGACCTCGACAGTCTTTTGAATTTCCTCAGTTTTGCCAGGTGGCTTTTTATTGGGCTGGTAGTTGCTGGGCTGATTTATCTTCGATACAAACGCCCAGATATGCATCGTCCTTTCAAGGTAACCTCAGTAATCTTGATGGGTTTACATAACTCTTTCTCCTAGCACCCCGTCCTCCTTTTGTCATAACCTGATGATGGGGAATTTGGGCGGGAGGCAGCATCCTGCCGGTTAAAACGTTTAACTCTTGCCGCAGCAGCTTCCTATGGGATTTATTTCAACTTGGTAAAAACAGTCACATTTTTTATGTTAGATACTAAACTTCGTATGGTCTCATTTTTTTAAAAAGATGGTATTGGTGGATATGTATTATGTTGGTTTTTTGTCATGGGTGTGTCTAATAACCTGATATGTTCAAAGTAAGGGACACTCTGTCTTCACGCTGAGTAGTCGTGGACAGCCACGACTGTTGCTTTACAAAATAGGCATTTTAAGTACATCATTGTTGTGAGTTGTTACATCGAGGAAAAGGGGAGATCTATAAATTTTACCACTGAGGACAGTGCCCGTTTAGCAAATATAAACATTTCCTTTTGGAAAGACTGAAGAATATGCTGATCATCTCCTTCAGTCTTGAGTGTTCACAGTTTGACTTAACCTCACTATTTATTTGCTTTTAAGACATAGCACAGATAATGCGGTCAGTCATGTTGTCAGAATTTGTTTCTAATTATATTCATTGCCTAATGCTGGTGGCATCTTTATTAGTGGTTGAATAGGAGTTGGCCTGTTTTGTTCCTGTCAGTTCTTATTGTGAATCTCAACAGAAAATCAATATGCACTGAAAGATTTTAGCGGTAACTATTAGCTGATGCTCTTGATTCCACATGAAAGTGGATTCTAATCATAATGATCAACGAACCAAACTTCTAAAATCAAAAACATACATCACAATGTTTTACTAGCGATGTAATTCCAGCAGTAGTACATCTTTAAGCTTAGATTTTGTTCAATCCACAGACTTTAAAGCAATTTAAGTTAAGTTGGATTAAACATAAGGGAGGAGGATTAAATGGGGGCCTCTCTGTGCCCCATGAAAGAGATGCCAAGGTACATTGGTGCCTGTCACCTGGTCACGTGAAGAATGCTTATCACGAAAGCGTATCAGGTGACTGACATGCTTATCTTGAAACACCTGCCATCCATCTCTTGGACTATGTTTGAAGTTATTTTTTTTTTTCTATTCTGTGTTTCAGGTGCCACTGTTCATCCCAGCTCTGTTTTCCTTCACATGCCTCTTCATGGTTGCCCTTTCTCTCTACTCGAACCCATTTAGCACAGGGATTGGCTTTGTCATCACTCTGACTGGGGTCCCTGCATACTATCTCTTTATCATATGGGACAAGAAACCCAAGTGGTTTAGAAAAATATCAGGTAAGATTTTTAAACTGTTTCAGGACCTTGTGAGATGAGAGACAGCGTTACAGAAAACCTATATAACGTGCATATCTTAAAATTAAAAAATATAAGTGACACAATTGCTAGTATGAGTACGTTGTTGCGTTTTAATTGGAATTGCTTTTTTGCAGAATGGACACGTAGGGTACAGCCACTGAATCCTTTCAGGATATTTAGTTTGGGATGCTCTAATCATTTCTTAAGAGAACTGCTTTTTTAGATTGAATTTTATCGGCAGTTCAGTAAATGACCTAATTGCTCCTTTGAATCCCTTCCTAACCTAATTATTTTTCTTCTGGGTTGAATGCAATTTAGCAATTCTGTATCATAACCTGATGAGTTAAATGAGATTTGTGGTGGAGTTAGGCAGAGGCCTGGAAGTGTCTTCAGTATCATGACAGTAACACTACCTTGGTAGGAACATTGAATCACAGATGATCGTGACAGCAAGAACAGTGAGGAGAAGAATAACAGCTCCCGTTTCTCTGTGATTTCCACATGTCTGCACATGTATTTCCTTCATTAGTTCTTAAAATGGGCTTCTGAAGTAGGAAAAATTATTATCTCCATTTTATAGATTTCAAATTATGACATGGAAAATTCACTTCATTTGTTCCACACGATACAAAAGAGCTCACGCTCATACTCAGGGTATTTTTGTATTTTAGAAAAATCGCCCTACAGATAGTGTGGATGGATTGAAAAGGATCGAGGCTAACTTTAGAGAATCAAGTTTGGTCATTACTGCAGCAGTCTGGATGAAATTGAGGGAGATCTGAACACAGGCAGTTTCAGGAGCGTCTGAGAGAAAGGGAAACATACTAAAGAGGAAGACCCAGCATGATGTGGGGACAGTTATGTTGGGGGAGAATAAGTCTAGCAGATCACAAAATAGGAAGGGTATTCCATAACCTGTGTGGAATGCCCCTCTCTGTGACAGGGGCTCTCCTTAGCTCTCTCCCTTACCTTATCATCTCAGGCAATTCCCAACAAGATGCATGTGTGAAGTGGTGTTCATCCCAGACCCCCAGATGGGGAAACCCGGGCTCGAGGAAATGGAAAATTTATTTTTCAGTGCACGTATTTTAAACCATAGAGCTAAGATATGAACCCTCGTCTATTGGCCTTCAAAGTCTGCACTGTTTAGAGAGAGAAAGAGAGAGGTAAAAATATATACCTAGAGCAGCAGATAGATTCTTGCTGGTGAGTTTAGAGGACAACTTTTGTACTTCTTCGTTTTGATTTACTTACTTTACCATAATTAATGTTTAAAATCCAAGTTAAAAGTTTAGGGAGATTTCTGATAAAATTATTCTGATAAAATTATTCATCGTTACTATATAAAACAACAACAAAAACTTAAACATATTGAATCTCTAGTATGCTATGCAAACTTGTTTAAAAGCCAGAGTTTTGCTATTACTCTTTATTAGCTTTTAATTATTGGTATTTGGCGTCTTTAGACCTTATACTACTATTTATACCTGGATTTTTCTAGCTGGCAACACTATCCCTCAAAGAAGTCTTACTATGCAAGTTAGGTGTTTGCCGCCTAACATAGGCACACCAATTGCCTCAAGTGAGTGTTTGATCTGCATTTATTGTTAGATCACAGTAGTTTTCTGTAGAATAATTTTATGTAAGTTTTCTCTGTTGTAGACACTCAATATAAGCCTATTCAAAAGAACAGAAATTGTCACATGTTATTTACATTAGGATTGCTTTACTCATTACTAACATTTAGCACAGATTAGCACTCACCACTGTGGGATACATGTCTGTCTCCTATCCTACCTAGAGATAAGTTCAAACTCCTGAGCACCAGGGGATAAGTTAAAACCTCTTTCACCAGGAAAACCAGGAGAATTTAGGAAGAAAAAGCTGGTTATGCTAGGTTGGAGTATGGAGAATGAGAGGGAGCATGAAGGAAGAGCAAAGCTGTTATTATATCCCACTGCGTAGGTATTTTGTTCCTTCTGTTTGTAGTCAGCCAACTCCAAGTTCTTTCCTTTTTTTTCTTCATTTTTCTTTATTTTTAAATTACTTTTTATTAAATCATAACTTTGCACATTGATGCATTTATGGGGTTCAGGGTACTGCTTCGATGTACAATGTGAAATATTTACATTGAACTAAGTAACACATCCATCACAATTATGCTCTTTCCTTAATAGTTTTGAATGCAAGTTCTTTCCTTTTGCTAACACACAGCATTCGGGCCCTTTCTTCCTTGTCAGTTCCTACCAACAAGAGATTTTCATACTTGATCCTTGCTATTTTTCTGTCTCTGATGACGTGTTGAACATCTCCAAGGCTTCCAAATTTAGCGTGAGCCATTTGTGAGACTCGTAGCGATGGAGCAGTCCCATCATAGTTATTTGGTTCTCAGAACTGCCATTAAGTCTTACCAGGAAGCACGGCAATTCTGCCTTTAAACTGCGATCATTGTAACTCTTTATCTTTATAGCTGCCTTGAAAGTGAGTAGCAAAAAGCAACAATCCTCCATAATTTTGTTTTATTTTCCTCTTAGGCAGAATTCTTGTAGTAAAATAAAGAAAATTCATAATATTTATTGCTGCAATAGCAAGTATTTTCTTAGCCTTTGGCCAAAACAAAACACTCACACACAGACACACAAAGCAACAGAGTCCTAAACCACTGCTCTAACCCTTCTCCAAGCTACTCTCTGACCTTTTTGTTACAGAGAAACTCAGTGTGAACTTGGAGACCCGGAGAACTTGTAGCAGTTTGTTCAGTGATTTAAAATCATTTTTTTGATTGCCAAATTTCTTATAATTTTACATTACCACTTCTTTTCACCCTAACATACATGCATAGATTAGCCTTGTGAAAATGATAGCCTATCAAAATACATCTTACCGGGGTTGTTTCTATGAAAAATGAGAAGTAAAAATGTGTTCCGAAAATGCTGAAAGGCTGTTTAAGTACCGAGAGCCAGGGAATGTTTAGGATCCGAGGACCTGAGATTTTCAGAGATTTGATGAATTTTTCTGGCCACAGGATGCCAGTATTGAACCACTTTTCATTTGACAGCATTTCTAGGGAGAAAAGGAACTTGCTCTTTAGGGAATAGGCAGATACTGTGTAAAGCTCTTTTTTCCCCCCATCTGTGACAGAGTGGTTAATTCTCCAGTTTGGTTATTTATATTATTTCTTTACTCATAGAAACCCCAGATTCTCATGGAAGACAAAAGGGGCAAATACCCCAGTGACATACACAAATATACCAATGTAGCAAGACCTGGCAAACCCCAGTCTTGCTACTTGGCTGTCTTTCTGTCAGCCAAACCCTGTGACAGCTGAGAGTGATCGGAGGTTGATTCCTTTTGCTCTGGGAAAAACACAGTAAACAGCCTTATTTAAACAAAATCTTTCATATAAAAAGAAATCACACCAGGCGACACCAGCAGAATGACTATAATGCATCTTTGTGGACAGTGATTTTGCAACTCTAGAGTCTAAAAGCACATATCGCATACTGTGTTTGATGATAACTTATAAAAGCAGGTTAATGCATTTAACAGCCTTTCCACGACTGCAGTACAACATTTTCAATTAATTAAACTTGCCTACATACCTTAGGATCCCAAACCATCTCAATTTTGAGGATGAAGTAAAGTCACACTTGTGAAATGGTTTTGAAATATTTAAAAATTATTTACTATTATTCTTATCTTGACCTGCAGGGAAGAGTGGCTTTGTGTTACTTTACAAACGTTCTCAATTTTCACCGTAGAGTTCCCATGTAGGTACCAGGTACAGTTGCATAAATCAGAGTTTGCAAGATCAGTTGTTATTTCAACTTATTTCAGGAATAATTACTGAATATGAATGATAAAGCTAAAAATACTGCAAGTGTTATTTGGTCCTATAACTTGCCTTTACTGAAAACACTCGTTGGCTCGCCTTTACCTAAAACAGTAACATCATAGAGGTGATGAGCCCCAAGCCAAAGCCTCATCGTGAACATGGATGAAGAAATGACCATCAAATGCCTCACGGTCTGCAGTGTTTCTGGCAAGAAGTAGGCTTCCCTAGAGGCTTACTTTCCTGTGTCTGACCTATTGCTGTTAGATAACTCAGAAGGAAAAGCTGATGTAATTCCAAAAGGGAATCATGTCCAAAATCAATCACTCTGCAAAATCCTTCATTACAATGAAAATTATTCAAATCTTGATATCCCAAGAGAGAGCATATGAAAGCTGCAGGGGTGACTGTTAAGAGGGCTGACGAAAGAGGGAGGAATAGAAGACTTTAGAAAGGGTGCCGAATCAGAAGAGAGATTCTTTAGCCCTCTTTGTGCTCCCAAACAGAGGATCCAAACAGGTTTGAGGATGCAAAGTGACATACTTGGGGCGCAGCTGGATCTAAGTTGCTTGTTATTTGTCTGGAATGGAGCCACTGTTATGACATGGGGTGCACGATGGCTAAGAAAGCACATGTATAGGGGGTCCCAGGATATAGCGAAACACTTTTGGAAAAGGCTTTGGTGTTGGCTGTGGAGGGCAGATGTCATGGAGATCAGTTCAGGAGGCTAGGGCAGGACCTCTTCAAGGAGACGAGGCCAGAGAATAGGTCTTCTCAATACTACTGTTTTTCTTTTGGCTATTGCAGGTGCCTGGACCTCTTGTTTTTTCAAACTACTATCAAATAGCCCCAGACCCTTCTCTGCCTCCACACCTCACATCTCCTTTACTACTGATTGACACTTAGCTTTCCCACAAAAGTCTATTTTTATAGGACAATTTTATCATTTCCTTTTGATATAAATACGAAGTTTAATTGCTCTTGAGTGCTCCCTTATTCCACACATACATCTCAATGTAAAGAGCAGGCTGTGAAAATGGCAGTTTCTTTGAAAAATAATTATATGAAGCTTTGTGTTTGCCAGCACCATGCTCGGCCCTTTACAATTAATGTAGACTGTAAAATCAGTATCGGGACAAGACCTTTGGAAAACATGGTAGAAAGCAAAGGATGAAAGGAATACCTTTGCAATGCCATTAAATATTTCTAGGAAGGGGCTACTACAGGAAACAGGTCATACATGAGAAGAAAGATTATATATCCAGGTGAGAGAGGGTTGTGTCTAAAACAATCAAGAGGGATAGGCCATAGACTTCTCTAGGTCCAGTGGGAAGTTGAAGAGTTTCTGTAGGGATTCATTATAAAGATAAGAGGCAAACAAGAGTGAATGTCCCTGGAAAATGGGGCCACAGAGTTCGAGGACTGCCAAGATAGAATGACTTTAAAATTCATCTAATCCAGGGGTTTCTACATTTTGTGTTTATCAGAATTACAAATTGCTAGGCCCCACCTTCAGTTTTTGATTCAGTAGGTCTAGGGTTGAAGGGTTAAGCTTGAAAATATTAATTTCTAATAAATATCTCAGGTAATGCTAATGCTAGTCCAAGAACCACATTTTGAGAAACACTGATTTGGTCTCTCAATTCGACTGATGAGGTATATAAGGCCCTGAGAGATAAGATAATTTCCTCTGTAATATGTTGCAAGTTAGAGACTGGAAATTATATACTGATTCTTCTAGTGATTCTTCTGAGGAACAGGTTGTAATCTCCTAGGTGTGAAAAGGACAAACCAGTTTTAATACGAAGTATGTTTTTGAACATTTATTTATATCTTGGTTCTATTGTTTCAAAATATTTTCAGCCCCTTGGTTCATGAATAAACAACCTTGTTTGAATGCAAAATATTAATGTATTCTTGCTGAGAAGCCATCATGGGAAGTTACAGAAGTGACAAATAAATTAATTGAGCATGATAGGATTCTAATGAAGTAAATAATTCTTGAAAGTTCTCTATGAAATAGGTGGTTGTGTGTTTTCAGTATTCAACACAAATAATTCATATTTTGCTATTTTTATGCATTTCTGATTTCTGCGCATTTTTAATTTCTCTTCTTTATTTCTTTGTAGACAGAATAACGAGAACATTACAGATAATACTTGAAGTAGTACCAGAAGACGACTGTCATAAATTATGAACTAATACATTTGAAATCTTGGCCATCTTCCCAAGGGCAAAGACATAATAACAATGTGGATTTTGACTTCTCGTTTTGCGAAAATCCAGAGAATTGCAACTTTGGTGATGGACTAAAGACATCAATTATTTCTCTTTGTATTATTTAGTGTATTTAAACTAATTTCTAAGAAATTTACTTATAACTCCATGTAGTTATAGAAAGCTAATATGCAATTGTACTATGTGTTCACATAGTTCTTGAGTGACTAATACCTTCTACCTGTTGGAGTTAAGAAAAAAGACTAAGAAAATGGTGAATTACTTTAGTGATCATTCTCAACACCGTATCTTATGGTTAAGAGCCTTCAAATTGAAGACTGAGGTGTTTTCTGTATATATGGGTTTTGTATACATGGTTTTAAACACTATAGGTGACTATACTATGAAAAGTGTTTTTTATTCTTTTTAAAAAAGCATACATCATAATTATAGGAAAGAAGACAAAAAGTAATTTATTTTATATTGACATTGCATTGCTTCCCCTTAGATATCAATTGTAATATCACTCATCTTTCAATGAATTATACTCAGAGCATTTTGAACAAAGGCCAGAGGGGATATCTTGACTACACGAAAAAATAGCTTCTAGGGATTATTGTTTATGAGACAAATACAAGATTTATGTTTGAATGAAAATCCTTGAGAGTATATGTTAGATGTTTTTTCACTCATTATCAGAAAGTTGCACAGCTCTTTGCCATTTCATTTTCACATGAGTCTGTGTGATCTGGAAAATGTATAACACTTTTTTGAGCAAGAGTTAGTTTGATATTAAAATCCTCTTAAGACTAGCCATCTGCTTCATTAATAATTTACCTTGGATGAATATATCTAAACATACACATTTTTTAGGCTTCAAATGATCAACATGAGGGAAATCACCAGTAAAGAAAATATTCCTATTATTAACCCCATCTCTATAATCGTACCTACATGAAATGTTAGTAATTTTGAACATTCAAAAAAAATATGGCTATTTTTATGTGGTGACGAAGTTTGAGAGATGGTGTATTTCTTTTATATATTTTACATCCTATTAAAATATCTCTTTGGATAAAATTGTCTAGATCAGTGGTTCTCAACCTGTGGGTCAGGAATCCTTTCACAGGGATTGTGTAAGATCATCCTGCATATCAGATATTTACATTATGATTCATAACAGTAGCAAAATTACAGTTATGCAGTAGCCACGAAAATAATTTTATGGTTGGGGGTCACCACAACATGAGGAACTGTATTAAAGGGTCACAGCATTAGGAAGGTTGAGATCCCCTGGTCTAGATCCATTAGGAAAAGGAATATAGTAACATAAAAATTGAGACAGAAATGTCTCTGCTAAATAAGATTTACAACTGATGTTTCTAAAAAATTTTCTACTTCTATATCTAAACTTTGTGAATAGTTGTCTCACCTTAACTTCATTCAACTTGTGAAAGAGATAACCAATAATGAGTTCATTGAATGAAAGAAAAACTTTGAATGCATGTGTTCAGAAAGTGTTGGTATGCCAGTATTAGAAATTATTATGAAATTTACAAATAGGAATAAAATAATAATGAAATTTTAAGCAATTATTTATATACATCTAAGACAAAATGGTTGTTGTTAGAGTTCATTTCATCCTTTAATTTTTATGTATTGGAAAATTAGAATTTTTAGAAGAATTATACTGGTTGAAATTATTAAGAGCAAACATAGAATTCATAGACAATTGTCCAGAGTAGAAATGCTGTTTATAATTTGGAGCAATTCAAAAAAATTGAAAAATTTCAATTTTTGCCCTTGACAACATTTAGTATATATCTAAGACTGACCTTTCTTTAGCCAAACTTGAGTGTTGGTTTGTCCAACTGAATTGACAACATTTCTTCCTCTTACATTTAGCATAGGGTTTTCAATATATGTTGAAAATAGGAAACAATATTGTTACCTATTTTCAGTATATATTATTCATTTGTCCACGTCTCCAAATTCTTCGTGGTGAGTAGTAAAAATTTCTTTTATATCCCTATCTTTTATACAGTCGAGGCTTATAAAATCTAAACACATAAACTCTTGAGTTGTTTCTTGCTTAATGAAAAAACCAGTAAAGTCTCTTGAAGAGATTTGTATAGTTCTTGGCTATTCCCAAGGGTAATGTACTTATACTGATAGTTGCAGATCAGTTTCATCATTTTTTTGTTATTTTTTATTCTAATGTCTGTTTGAATATACCCTTATATAAGCTAACTAAAATATATGTTCATTATTTTTTCTTATTTTCAAAAATGATTTCTACATTATTAAATTTCTACTGTGACTGTAATACCATTATAGCCAGACAGAAAGTCAGCCAGTATTAAAAAAAAAAAAAAAAGGAATGAATATAAATTGTACTTCATCTTATTTTTGGGACCCATCAGGAGAGGACACAGGGTTTCTCTAATCCAGAAATCAACATTCATAATTGTTATTCAAAATGGTTGTATGTAAAGTACATTCTAGTTTAAAAAACTCTCCTGTACAAACACACACATTTATGCTGAGGGTGCCAAAAAATGCATACACATTTTAAGTGATATTATCTGTGTATTACTTTCTGAGGTTGAACAGTATGCAATGTGCAGTATGATGTTTGCTCAAAAGTTGACATTAATCAAATGAATGTGAGCACCACCATACAACAGGCAGGACAGTCAAAGAAAATGGCAGGAGCATGGTTGTCCTTTGAGTAGTGTAAGACCATTTGAAGTGGTATTTGATATCTGAAAACACTGTGGAAGTGTATCAGCAATGGCAGCATGAGTATGCAGCAGAACTTCCAACATGCCTAACGATTTAACATATTCGTGATAAGTTTGAGACATATGGTGCTGCGTGTGATGTGCACAAGGAAGACCTGAGAGGCCTCGCACAGCAGCAAGTTCTGCTTCTGCTACGGTGTTAGAACAGTTTACATGCTTGCCACGGAAAGCTACAATGTGCACTTGAGATGGGAGTTAGCAGAATAAGCATATGACACATTCTTAAAACAGCAAAACCGAAAGTTTTCACCCCAAGATTATTACATGCATGAAGAGGTGATAGAGAGCGTGCATTGATGAGAATTTGCCAGGACAATGGCTAGGATGAAGGGGTGCAGTTGAGTTTCCCCCAGGATCTCCTGACTTACCCTCCAATTTCTACCTATGGGGAACTTTCAAGGATGCAGTGTACCGTAGAAAACTGGCTATGCTGGCACTGCTTCAGGAAGAAGTTGAAAAAAGCACAGACAGTGATACAAGTAGACATGAGTGAACATGGTTCAAGCAGTATTTTGCTGTAATCGGAAGTGTCTGGATGCTGATGGTAACCACTTTGAGCATCTCTTGTAATTGCAAAAGTCAAATGTGACTTATATTCATCTTTTGTTATCTGTATATAACATTTCACGTTACAATTTTATAGTTTTTTCCTTTATTAAAATATGTATACATTCTTTGGCACCCTCTGTATGTACAGTATACTTTTTATACTAAGTAAAATTTTTTCTCACATTTTTATAATGATATACACACATATACACCCATATATACTATTACATGTGCTACACTGGTACCAGTGTATATCCAAAAGTTTAGTACATATTATGAGTTTATTATAACCAATAAAGTTTAAAATAAATAATACACTATTTTCAAGTTTTTTGGAGGGGCATATATAGAGGCACATATTTAATTATGATCCTAAAAGACTAGTAAAGACTCACAAAAAAAAATGTGGTTAAAGAGGAAATGATTCTCATTACATAATTATGAATATTTATAGTAAATATGTTCCTCACAGTGCTATTTTGACCCAATTTTTAAAGAGGTAGAATATATTCCTTTGGCCAAACGTGGAAAACTGGAATATTATAAATGGCGAATGGGTCAGCTGAAAGTAGACCTTGTTCCTTGTCATTAGGAGATAAAAAATTTGTCCTAGAAAAGATGGTTGACTCCAGTTTGAAACATACAAGTCAGATGTGTTCACACACGCGTATCTGCACTTATTAAGCTATATTAGCCATGCATGGCAATTCTCTAACATGAAATATGCACATCGAAACACATTTTCAGGCTTTTTATATTTCCAATAAATTATTTTCCCTATTTCTATTTGAAATATCAACGAATGGTTAACAAGAGTGTAATTACATAACAGATATCTTCATAAACTATAATCAAACTTCAAGAAACTCATTTTATCTTGACTTACAGATTAAAGTAAAGCTAAGGAAGGGAGAAACTCTGACTTTTGTTAAAGTTGATCTCTTATAATTGAGGTATAATTTAGGGAAAGATGGAAAACTGAAGGTCAGAGTAGCAGGATATCACAGTATGTGTTTGGAGGTAAAAATATTTTGGAGTTTTGCAACATAGAAAAATACTAAAAATTAATTGCTATGCATAGGCAGATACTCCAAAAAGCTAATGAAATATAAGTTTCAGGGCCCCTTACTTAAGCATGCCACTTTCAAGGTTCTAAACCTAACTTTACGTCAGGGATTTTGT
Organism: Nycticebus coucang; assembly: GCF_027406575.1. Taxonomy (NCBI): domain Eukaryota; kingdom Metazoa; phylum Chordata; class Mammalia; order Primates; family Lorisidae; genus Nycticebus; species Nycticebus coucang. The sequence goes on along the minus strand of NC_069780.1, from coordinate 64,030,535 downwards.
ATCAATTTTCTTGAAGGAGGCTACCAAAATTATGTATCCTTCTGGCCCCACAAAAATCTGCATCTGTCCCTGTGAGTAAGGTAAAGTAACTCTCATTATTATTTTTCTACTAGAAATAAGCATGGCTTACTTGTAAAATCTATTTTTGAATATTAAGCTTGTGAGTAATTGAAATATCTATAACTGTAAGTGGCTTTCTCATAATACTTATTGTACAATATATAAGGAGATAGTTTCACCTTCATTTTGCATAATAGAAAAAAACAAATATGATTTTAATTGTAGCTCTTTGTCTCAGTTCATAAAGAAATAGAAAGAGATTTGGGATGTGATGCAAATGACTTAAGTAATTTGATTTTACTTGAATATAATCTTGCTTCATTTTACCCCATCTTATATGCAGTGTGTTGGTGCTGATAATGTTTACAGAGTTACATTTTACTCTCCTAACTATTCCAAGTCAGGAATTAAAATACAGCATTGTGTAACTAGCAAGAAGTTCATAGTGAGTATAATCAGAATTGATAATGAGTTATCATGATTGCTTCTGTTTACATTACTTATGTATGAGAAAAGAATTATTACCTGTATATGTATTTTAGCTTAACTGTCCCATAAACAGTATTTTTAAATCTATCCTAATATATATGATACCTAAAAGTGTGACCTCCAACTAGGCCTTCGTTTCTTAGTACTGTACTTTAAAAATATTTTTTAATAGTCAATTTTTGGAGGTAATTCTTTCTTCTGTTGCACTTTCAAATTAATGAGTATCGAAAAATAAATGTTTTGTCTAATTTTAGATCAGATACAGATCTACAAAAACATAAACTATGGTTTTACAGAAAGTTCACCAATTTTCTGTATGTCATGAGGTATCGTCTTCCAATTTCACTTGATGTTTTTAAACCCTTTCTCTATTTTATTTGAATGAATTAATTTCTTTCATTTATTTCTTGATATGTGTTCAAAATAGGAAGTGAGTCTTAATTTGAATGTATGTCATTATGTAGATTTTCTTACTGTGAATCTACCAATTAAGTTTACTTTGGGGGAGTTTTGTTCCTCCTTCTCTTGTTACCATTGGCTTTAAAATGCACGGAGAATGGTTACAGTCTCCAAATTGCTGTCTGTAATATGTGTGTCTTACAGTGCAGGTGGAGCAAGGTACATTTATAGTATCAATGACTTTTGCAGTTTTATAGATAATAATTCTCTCAAGCAACTGTGGGGCATAAGAATCTCAGAACCATACTGTTGGCCACATTTGTTTGAACATGAATATATACTTTTCACCCCTCACCATATACACTACTGATTTTAAAAAGAAAAGTAGGACTTTCAAGTGAATTGATTTATTGGTTGGGAGAATTGCTTGCTAAGTCCTTATTACCTCATGTTGAAGCCTCTAAAAGCCATATTAAAAGCCAGATGGAGAGGAAAGATTAATGCACAGATATTTCTTTCGTAAAAGTAACTCTGTTTTGAACCCTTTGTGCCACCAAGTCTTTTGCACAGCAGCTTATGGGAAAACATATCAGGCCTTTGGATGTTACAGCCATATAATTGGTTGGGTTGTGAGTGAATGGCCTGGCTTAAGGGTGGCTTATAAAATTGGACCTCACATATTCCTACTAATTAACTTTATTAGGCATAGGCTCACAAGCACAGTCATATAACCCGGGGAGGCAATGCAATGTGGTTCGCTGGTCTTATTTTATAGGATGTCTGACTTAATTTTTCCTGGAATTTCTCCTTTATTTCCAATTTTACATTTACTAATACAATATAAAGTATAAGATATTAAAGTAGAAACATACTTTGGAGAAACGAAATGGATTGCTTCAAATGAATATATGCTTACATTAGAAATGATCTACATTAAACTGCTGTGTATAGTATTTCAAGCACAACTCCATACCACTTCCTTACTGCTCTGAAAGTAAAAATCTACCAGAATTCTTCAACAGTTTTCAGTAATCTTGATCTTCTCCTCGGAGAGATTTGTTGCCTAATTATTTTCCCTTGTGAATATTAATGCATCTGCTATACGTCTGGAACCAAACATTTTATACTTAAATCTTGAAAACCAGGTTCTTCTTTTGATATTATTCATGTTCTTAGAGTGAGATAATATTTAACTCTTTTAGCACAGTTACTGGAATCTGTAGTAATATTAGTGTATATTTTGCTTTAAAATTTGGTTTGTGAATAGGGACATTGGCCCCACATTTCTATTTCTCTGTAGGTGGGTTGTAGCATAATGGTAATGAGTTTTCGGTAACACTTTTTAGCATTTGGAAACATTGCAAACATAAGCATCAGATGTGTTAAGAATGTATTACTTAAATGCTATGAAACACATTGTTTTCTTCCTGAGCCAAACAGGTGAACAAACATGTAGTTGTGTTTTACTGATAGTAAATGTTGGCTACCTGTGGTTTTATAGTAAGTACGTGTCAGAAAAAGGCAAGACAAACAGTCTCTGTACTGAACGCTTGGTGAATTTGATTTGTCTTACCTTTCTGACAAGGGTTTGACTGTAAATTTCATTGAGCTTGTTTCTTATTTATCATAGAGTGGATTACATGGTAGTGATGCACTGGTGGATAGGGTTTTTAGTTATTGACTCAGAATTCATCTCATGATGAATCTTTCATGTCTTTTTATTGTGAGTATATCTGAATTTACTGTATAAAAATGGGCTTGGGAAGAGCTTTATTTAAAAATTCAATTGAGTAAAACAAACTTCTTTTTCAGTTTTCAAGGCATAGAATAATTTGTACGTGTGTTGCGTATGTTCGTACTAATATAGTGTTAGGTACTATGAATGAATGTATTTCAGTATCTTTCATATTCTGTGACAAACATCAACAATTTGGAATAGGGGGATCAATTTAGCCCCGCAAAAAGCTGGTAGTCAGGTTACTCTCGAAGGTTATGCTTGCACCCATATCTTTGATCTGTGCTTGAATTGTAATCTATACACCAGCTAAATTTTTAACTTGGATCCGGAATGCATTTGTCTTAACTTTGTACCATTCTCAAAATTGCTGGGGCATGGTGGATTTTAGGGCTGAATGATGTAAAATGCAGAAAGAAAGAGATCCAGTTGAGAAAGAATGACCCTCTGCATGCTAATTGGTCCTCATCTCTAGCAAGATTTCTCCACTCTGGCATTGTGACAATAGACCTTGGGAAAGATGATTGTGTAAATTTACTTTATGTAAATTTAACATGATATCTTGCATCAATTGATAAACTTTAAAGAGAAAAATTACTTTTCTACATCTACATTCCGATCATATTAGGAGCACTAGCATATTTATTTATGAAAATATAAACAGTGCAAAGGGACTTTCATTTGTAGTTTGTGTGTGTTTCTCAGGGTTCCTTGGCGTGGAAGCCTGTACCAGCATGTGGTATGTGAAATAAAATGGATTCTTCTACAGCTAAATGATTCCCCTCTGGGGAGCGTTCTGGTGCAGTACTCACACTGCCAGATGGTGTTTATGGGCTATTTGTGTAAGTGGTAAGATGCTATGAAATAAGTGTGCTTTCATCTG